>NC_056735.1:990840084-990902584 GCF_019279795.1 Protopterus annectens | reverse complement strand
TTGTGCAATCTGCTGCCTTTTTGCTAGTACCATAGCATACTGTGGCCACCTACATCAGACATGGTCATCCCCTGCTGTTGCCTCCTCCTCTGATTTCTCATCTGTCTCAGCTGCCACTACCTGTGTTGTTGGGAGCTGTGGTCCCTGCATGAGTCTTCTCCTGCTATAATTGCTTCATAAATGTAATATTGTTTAACATAGCACACATTGATAATATTTTTACAGACATGGCAGGTTCATACTACAGGGCACAACCACATGTATTCAGGAAGTGGAACCATGACTTCAGCATCATAAACACATATTCTATGATATTTCTGGTTTGTGGCAGAGCATGCAACCATGATCAGTTTGGATATGAGGATTTCTAATTGGTGTCATAAGCATTGGCTCCAGGGCATAAATGGCATCACCCACAAAATGCCCCCATGAGATGTCACCCTTTGCAAACCACTAATCAAGTTCACATGTCTGCCATATGCATGAGTAGTGGAAAATGCTTGGATGGCCTACACAACCAAATTGTACATGATGTCCTGTGAATTGCAGACCACCTGAGGAGTGATACACCTTGTGGTTCATGTATCTCCTGCCTGGCTCACCAGATGGGGGCTTTATTTCAATGTGGGTACAGTCTAGGCCACCAGTATTTCAGGGAAACTGGCTATAGTATACTAATCCTGAACTGTGTTTATTCTCCCTTCTGAGGTATGTGGGAACCACATATGTTCCCCACATGCTGAAGCATGACATCAAGGGACTGGTGGAGTATCCCAGAGGCAGATGTCTAACATACCCTCACTGTGTCTCCAGTGGGTCATTCAAAGGTTCATATAGCTAATATATGTAAAGCCACACATAACTTTGTATCCACTGGGATTGGTATTACCTGACTCCCACAAAGTTGTCAGCAAGGCCAAATCATGTTCACAGTTTCCTGCATGGTGTTTCTATTCATATGGTGCTAGTCCATTATGTCATTATCATGGAGGGTATGAAATGTTAAGCATGGTCGGAAGACCCAGCACCTTCATGGGTGATGTTGCACACTGTTGCCTGCTGTGACAGCATCTTACAGATACAAGTTTACATTACCTGCAACAATCCCTAAGATTACCCAGTAGCTTATACTGCCTGAATACGAGCATCTGGCCATGTACAAATCTAAGGCAGGTGCAATGTCACTGAGTGACACTTAAACATTTCTGAATCTCTCCACATGTTTTTGCCTCATTAACATACCCTTCACTTCATTAAATGATCATTATCATATAACGAGGGTGGCCTTCTTTTTCAGCTGGCTACATTGTGCAATTTTGTTTTCTGCATTTCACACACTATATGTGTGTGGCCACTCATCAGAAAAATTTGTTTAGCACAAAGAGGAAAATCTTTATGAATTCAACCCATTTGTTTTAAAATACTTATACTATCTAGCAAATAAGTCATACAGATAAAAATATGGAAGTCTTAGGCTTCCTGGGGATTTTAGAGTTGTCAGCTAAAATATAATGTAAAGAGATATTGCGGTTAAAAGCAAATTTGTTATGGCTTTGCTTCCTGAACATTACTGAAATACCATGTTGGAATAATATGAATAGAAGAGTTAGCAATGAAAAATAATATACTAGAGAGAGAAAGCCATAACTATGCCTGCACATTTACGCTATGTATAACCTGACTGCTTGAATTTTACATTTAACAACCCTTAAGATTTTGTATTGCCTTACTGTATTGCTTTTGAAATTCTTAATTATATGAAGTTTATGCCTGTACTTATCTTCAATACTCTGTAAACCTATTGTACTGCAATAGTTTTTGGAGCGTTTCTCCCCGGGCCTCTACTGAAAATGGGCACTTCTTGGCCCAATGGACTTCCCCGGTAATCTAACTGAAATAAATAAATAAATTACCCGAGTTCAGAAAGCATGTGAGACAATGGATGGGGAGAATGGGAGTGAGTGCTGAAGTTATCTGGGTCTGCCAGTCTACCACCATGAAGCTGAAGTGTGCAGTCAAACTAACAGCAAAGGACTGTCAGTGTCAGTGAGGGTAGCCCTTAGCAGTGTGCACATGGAAGTACTCACATGTACAAGGAGTGCATAGTAGGCCCCCATTGTGACATAAGCAACCATGTCAGCCATTGAGGAGTTGTTTTAGGCTCAGAAGGCACACCCTTATGTCTGCATTATTAGATACAAGGAAATGGAACAAATAAATTCCATGGCTGCCTGGATGATGGCTCCTGCAGTCATTACTTGCCTCCTTGCTGTGAGATACACAGTATAGGAAATGGATGGTTGAAAGCCAGTGGGGGGAGCTTGATGGTTTGCATGTGGAAAAATAGCGTTCTTATTTTGAATGATTCCATAGTTGCTTCCCATGGACCCAGTACTGATCTATTCATTTCATTAGTGTGAAAGACCCTTGATTCATTCATTCATTCATTTCCACAATGTAGTGAGTGTTGAGTTCTGCTAGTCACTTATATATTCAGTCCCATGCTCACTTCCACCATGCTGTCACCATTTGAATTGCAATGCACCATTTCTCCAAATGGGGTTCAATGCTCTCTCCTACTTTAACTGCACCCTCTTGTTCCCTTATGTGGTAACCTGAAGAAAATTAATCTGTTGTTTCTATAATATTTTGGATTGTGTACTCCAATTGTACCATGCCAGAATGTTAGGCATGCAAGCTTACTAGCCAAACTCAAATCATCATGGGCATAATCAGGGCTATATCACTAAGCCAGGTAGTCAGTTATAAAATAATCTGCATAAGATATTCAGCTGAAGAGCTAAAGCTTTAGATAACATGGATATCTTAAAAAGACACCATTTTTAAGATTGTGTATAATATTAGTCCATATTTTATATTTATTTATGCAAAAATTGACATTATAATGTATTATTTTACACCTAAATATTTTAAAGAAAATATTTTAAGAATATTCATATCAATCAGATTTATCAAACAATATCAAATAATTATCACAAAACAGAAAATAACATATTTGTTTAACCTCCTGTCTGAAACCACAACAAAAGTATGTATGACAGTCAAAATGTTTTCCAGATCCAGAAAATTATCTGCCACTGGGAAGTGAAGATGAATATGTAAAAAGAGATGGATAATGACACCCTTGTCTATGTTATTTGTTATAAAAACAAGTATCAGACTTTGATCTGTTTAAAAATAAAAAGGTAGCAAACAGACAAATGTAACTTTATATTATTCATAAACATACTAAGGAAAGTACAAATTTCAATAAAATTCAACTCAAATCAGTAGCTAGCTCTGTTGAAAATTTTGGAAACATTAAGTAAAGACAACAAAGTAGGATCATTAAGATATCTAGTGCGTGCTAAATAAAGACTCAAAAAGTTATGTGTAAACAGTTTGACCATTAAGATCTTTAAAGCTAAATAAGCACTCACGTTTCTAAAAACTTGAATTTAACCTGCTGCAGTAAATCTAGACTGAAATACAGACAGAACATAAAACAGATTTTATAGTTATTTATTCATTATATTAGTAATATGTGAAATAATTACATTTTAGATTTGTTAAACCAATAGAATTGTAAGTTGCTGGTCTGCAGGCACTAGCCTGGGGATTCAGAAAAGCTTCATCTGAGGTTGTGGCCAAGCCAACACTGTTTACATTGTGTGCATGACAATTATCTATGTTTACTAACAATGCATGAGGTCAGGCCAGTGTTTGTGATAAGCAGTTCCTGATCATGGCCAAAGCAGGGACCAATGAGAAGATGATATTAGACCCCCCCCCCCGCCAACCAGAATAAAAAATGAGCATCTGTTGTAATAATTGACATTGCAAGAGTGTCTAGTCTATCTGCACATAGATGATAATGCTGAGATCTCTTGCTGTAACTCAAGGCAACAGGCATGCAAAGAAATGACTCATGCAAGGAAATAAAGCTTGGGTGCCTAAGGATGGAGTATAGATGTGGCTGTAGAGCAAACAAAACAGAAATGTACAGAAGACCACATAGGGAGCTGCTGACCAAAGCAGGGATATGGAACTCAGTGGATAATGGGGAATAACACATATGCACAGATATCAGTCTGAAAAACCTGGACTTGGAAAATGTGAATCTCAGACAGGATAGATGGGAGTCTGTAACATAACACTGTGTACCGACCCACAGCAGACTTGATATCATTTGAGTTTTATCAGTATACCTGTACTGTAATGTAAAAGTCATGAAAAATATATTCAGTCTTGATGAGATCTGAATAATCAGCTCTGTCCTGTTACATTATACCCTGCACTTCCTTAACAAGTAGAGCCATAGAAGCAATCACAGTGGATGGTGTCAGGGAAACACACACCAGATAAACGTTACACATTTGCAGACTGGAAGCAGAAAGAAACAACAGGAATTACAGGATTTAAATACATTTTTTTCTTCAGTAATATACCACCAAACACTGCATTAACAAGGAGCTGAGTCATAGATGTACTCAGGCTGAAGGTGCCATGGAAACACATAAGTGAATATTCCACATCTGCAGACCAGAAGAAGAAAAAATAAATAGGTGCCAAGAGATTTGAACCAATTGCTTTCTTCAGTAATATAACACATAATACTGTATAAGAAGATGAGCCATAGAACAACTCAAAGTATGCTTGTCAATGAAGCACATAGTAGCTGTGTGCTACACATTTACAGCCTGGAAACAGAAAAGTAAAAAACAAACATATAACCCTGCAGTGATTCCATCCCACTACCTAGTGCACTGACAGTCTACAAACCACCTCATGAATGGACAGATAGATGGAAGCAGTGAGATGAAAAGTTGTGGGTTTGACATATTTCATATTTGACAAAATGCTGTACAATGCCCTTCAGCTCATTTGGATGGCTGGAGGCAGCCAAAGGTAATGTAAGAAGGATATTATCTTTTGAAAATAGTTTTTGCTATAAAATGATCAGTGCAATATCCTGTTAGTTGTACATGGGCTTCATCAGTGCTCTTCACAACCTGACACACACAGTATGACCACAAAATGATAACTGATTTAAAATCCCTTTATGGGCATGCGTGTTGAATGTTTATCAACATTTTGACCAGATTACCTGTTGAAAATGGGTGTATAGCAAAGAGATGAAAAAGGTGAAGTAAAGAGAGAGAGAAGTACAGATGGCAGCAGATAAGAAATGAGCAGAGTGAAGGTGAAGTAGAAAGCAAATGCTTTTTTTGGGGGGAGGGTGCCATTTTTTTTTTTTTTTAAGGTAAGGAGAAGGGAAAGGTGGGGAAGGAAGGAAGGGAAATAGGGGTAATGTAAGAGAAGTGGGTTAGGTAGCAGGGAAAGACAGACATGACAGGATGCGAGGTAACATAATAAAGGAGATTAACACAATGGTGAAGGAGACATCAGCAAACATAGAGAAGACATTAATGAGTGTAGGATTGTAAAACTAACAGTGGCTGGCATGGACACAAATGGGAGGGGAAAAGCAGACTGAGGAACAGGACTAGAAGTTTAGAGATACAGACTGCCAGTTGAGACCCAGTGGGAGATTTTTTGGCATCCCAAGAACTGTCACTACTGGGTCCTTGCTCAGAAGGTTGAGATAGTGGTCAGCAGGGATTTGATTCAATGAGATACCAGAGAGTCATTTCCATGTGACTGATAAGGTCATCCTGCCATTAATACCTCCCCACAAGCTCTGCCAACTGCTGAGCAGTGAGAAAGGTGTCACGTCCACTCACGCTGCTGCCAGAGGGTATCACTGTACTGACTGTTGTGGGGCTACCTAATGCAGGTGGTGCAGGTAGGGCAGGAGGTGTGGAGGCAACTTTGGCTGACAGGAACTCAGATATGCTGCGTGTTTCTTTTAGTGGTGGTGGGGGGGGGGGGCGACAGGTTTTACCAATGGGATATACAAAGCAAACACGCTTCTCAGACAGACATATTTCAATCACAGGTGAAAGGCAAAGGACAGCAACTTAATTTGAATACTGGGAAATAATGTCCATTAAACCAATAATTATGATCTCAAGTGTATGGACCATGTGATGCTGTAGTGGAACAAATGGGCAGAATTTTTTTTTTTACTAAACATTGGAAGGAGAGAGGGAACTGAAAACACAGGCTTCCTCTGAATGTGAGAATGAACAGATTTAACATAAAGATACACTTGTCCAGCTACACAGGAAAAGGCATATACAGAAACCCACTTCTAATATTGCACAGTCATATTACTACCTTTGAACTTAGCCACTACAGACAGATATCCCACTGTTGTATGAATGTTGTACATTATTTTCTAATGACAACTATTGCTACTATTAAAAGATAGACTCTTTTTTTTATGACAGCATGCATACTCACCCTGGAGCTATGTTAGGAGCTCCAGTCTGCACCAGTCTGTTGCAGTGCATCTGCCTATTCCTTTTAATTTCTTCAAGGGCTACTGACTAAAAAGAGCATAATGTAAAACTTGTAAATGGCACACAGCATCTGGTTACTTGGGTAGCTAAAATAAGTTATACTAATGGCAAAATGATAGTGACTCTGCTTTAACACCGTGAAGAAGGTCAGAATTGTGGCACCTCATATCACATTAATGTTGATGGCACTGTTCCCTCATGAGAGGGATGCCATTACCATTGGTAACAGCCTTAGCCAAAATTTTCCAGGCTTCAGCTTTATACTGTGTGAATGATATGCCATTCAGTCCCTGTCATTTTGTGGACAGTGGAACATGCAAGAACTCTTTGGGGCACCATTTCTCAGCCATTGTTTCTGAAATCCTTGAGGTGCAATATTATGGCTGGAAAAGATGAGGGTAGTGCTCCTTTTTTGAGCACAGTGGTGGTGGTTTAAGGAGGAGTCCAAGATTCTTTGGACATCCTTTATAAGTAATATAGAGAGGAGGCCTACACCAGATCACAGTATAAGACTGATGCCTGGAATAGTTTAGCTAAGGCTGTCACCTGCTCTACAGGCATCCCACATATGGGGGAACAGTGCCATCACCACTACAGTAACTTGAGTGGACAAATGTCTGTCCACCTTCACTGATGGGAGAATAAAATTATGATGCAGCTACCACCTCAGTACTGTATAACAACTTTTGGCTAAACAGCCTCCTACTGCATACCACTATCCAATATGTAATTCTGCCCTTTTTATATGCCATTCTGCCCTTTTTATACCATTGTCTCCCTGCAAAAATCAAGAGGAATAGGCCAATGCACAGGATCAAACTACAGCACTTAAGAGAGTTCCAGGGTGAGTACAGATGCTGTCATAATAAAGTATCTCTGTTTTCACAGTAACAGTTTTAGGCATTAAAGATTATTATGTATAAATGTCATACAGCATACATCAATACCACATCTTCTCAGTAATGGTACAGCTTAAGGGTACTAGCATGACTGTGCAATGTTAGCAGTGTGCATCTGCATGTGTCCTTCAGTATAGGTGGAAAAGTGGATCATAATTTTAGGTCTATGAGCTCTAGGATTGTTAGAGTGGTTGTGGGTTCAATCCCCACCCAAAGTTCTGTTATCATGGAAAATTATATTTGTCATCGCAGTAATATCAATGCACTGCTGCAGGTGCAATATACATATTATCCATAAGTAGCAGTTTTCTGGGCATTTCGCAATATGCAACAGAAGTAGCTATGTCCTATCACCTGTGATGTACATATATTATTGTGAAATCAGAATGTTTAATTTGTATATGTACAGTTTTATTATTGTCAGAACTCAAATTGCATCACTGACCACATGCACAGATGTGGTGCTTTGATAAGTAGCTCTTGCCATGAATATTCTCTTATGTTAAATTGCATGTAAAGATGTTTTTTGGCTAAGAAACCCCACCATATGATATATTCAGACAAACCGGAGGGGGGGGGGGGTGACATTCATGTTTAAAGCCTACTATTAAAAGTGTTACTATGCTTAACTGTGTCAGTATAACATAATTAATAATGCAATGCTCGATGTGTTTTTATGCCCCCATCATTCTGTTTGTCACTATTCTTTCTTTTACATACATTTATTTGGTTTACTTTATGTTTCTTTCCATTTCTATTGCTATTATCTTTCTATTGCTATTAGCTTTCATCCTTCTAAGTTGGGAACTGCTGATTGAGAGCCCAGTGTCTGTTATTCTTAAAGTGTATTAGTTCTGGTTTAAGCACTTGGGCTTCAGGCCAGTTATTTTACATTAAGAAGGTTTGTGGTCTGCACTCTTGTGGGAGAAGAGGCTGGACTCTGCCCTTCTGAGCTGGGAATTTCTGGTTAAAGGTTTATAGTGCCTGAATATTTGAACTGTATCTTACTGAAATTGGTACACCTTGTTTGCTGTAGTATAGACTAGATCCAGGCCTGCTGAATCTAGCTTTGTTTATATGCTTGTTGTTTGTTTGCTTGTTATTTCCCTGGAACGCTAATTCCACCTAATACGCGGCTTCTCAGCACTTCTGTGGATCACAAGTGATATCTGCATTGCTTACTGTACTTATTTCCTTGTTTCACTTGAAAGAAAGTTACTGTTTGTCGTTTTTGCATTTAAGTTACCTGTAACACATTGCACTTAAGTTACCTGGCACTTGCTCACTAAAGCAATTATATAAGTCATCACTAAAAATTAAAAGCACAACACCCTCACTCCCCAGTGGCCCTGGTTTTCAATTATTAAGTTATTCCCAATATTATTCTAGCATGTCCAAAGGTGAGTTGTCAATCTTCTCTCCGGTCCAGCTGGTGAATCTGGGAATCTTGAGGCAATGTTACAACTGCCTCATGTACACAGACAACCCTCTCCTCCTCCCAACAAATTCCAACACATGTGAGAGATGCAACCATATAGCCAAACTGGAGGCTAAGCTCTCTCAACTCAGTACTGGCATAACCAGTCAGGAGGAGAAGGAAACCACACTCACTACAATTCCAGTCTCACATAGACCTACCACGACAGCAATCCAAACACGTAATCACACAAAAACATACTCGGAGGCTCTAAATAAAGATCTGCCGAAGCAGCAGAGACCTCCAAAGCAGACACCCAAGCAGCCGCTACCCCAAAACAAAACACGTGCAACACATATCCAACAAAGCCAGTGTGCCAAACAGTCACAGCCCTTAAGACTAAACAACACACCTGATACACTTGTAATAGGTGACTCTATCATCAGGCACACTGACGTCCTGCTCACCAGGCTGAACAAGGAGAGGGTCACGGTGAGCAGCCTGTCGGGCGCTAGGATCCGCCACATAACACAAGCACTCAGGTCACTCCAAGGCAAGTACAAATATGACTCAGTCATTGTCCATGCTGGTGTGAATGACCTGAGACGTACCTCCCTGGACTACATGAAAAGAGACATAAAGGAGCTCTCTGAGCATGTAGCCCAGGCCGGTATGACCCTGACCTTGAGTAGCATCTTACCCTCACCAAGAATGATGCCACAATATGAAGACAAGATGATCAATTTCAACAATTGGCTTAAGTACTGGTGTCATTCAAAGGGGATCCAATGCCTGTCAGCTTGGGATGATATGCTCGACAAGCCACGATGCTTTGCTAGGGACGGCTTGCACCTGTCACCCTGGGCTTTCGGATATTGGCAAAGGCTCTTGCTACCCCCATAGTGCCTTTTTTAGGCAAGGCTCAAAAGACAAACCCACCTCCATAGGTATCACAAGGGATAAGAAACTAAGAGTAATGCTACTCAACGCCAGAAGTCTAAACCTCAAGATGCACTTTTCGAAACTCTCCTTAGCTGGAGAACATCGATATCTGTGCAGTAACAGAAACCTGGTTCAGGGCTCCCGAGAGCACCCCAGCACTACCAGGTTATACCTCATACCATGCTTTTCGGCCCCAAAACTTGGACCGAACCACAAAAGGAGGGAGTATCGATATTCATCAAAGATACCCACACCTCCAGGTTGGTGGCAAAGCACGAAGCATCAGAGACTATCCATGTGCAACTAACAGTGGGTAAAACTGCCTTCCAGTTTATAGCCTGCTACAGACCACCCTCCCAAACCCAGGAACCCCACTCGGCCTTCCTGAGAACACTGGAAAATATGAAGGTCTCTCCAAACACCATTATATTGGGCGACTTCAACTACCCAAACATAGACTGGGAGCATTACTCTAGCTCCAACACCCTAGCCCAAAGGTTCCTAGAATTTATAAACTCAAATGCTATGGAACAACTTGTTACCACTCCCACAAGAGGGGAAAACATACTGGACCTGATCATCACCGACATGGGGACTCTGTGCTCCAGACCAGAAGTGTATCCCTCACTGGTAAGATCAGACCATAAACTAATCTCACTGGATATTCACATCCCGATCCCACCCCTGCCCAGAAAACCACAGTGAAAAACTTCTCTAAAGCAAATTTCACACTCCTCAAAACTTAGGTGGAATCCTTCAAAGCCCCCGGGCCTGTGGAAAATACGGCCCAGACCGCAGAATCCTTTATAAACGCATTCTATGAACACCTTCAGGAATGCATGGATCATGCGATCCCAAATAAAACCAAGACCCGATCCTCCAAAGGCAGACGTCCTGTCTGGTGGACCCCAGCCATAAACAAACTATACAATAGAAGGAGGAAGCTACTAAATGATAGAGCAAAATCCCAAAAAGGGAAGGCATCTCTGATCAGTATTAGCAAAAAACTATGGGCACAGATAAAATTTTCTAAGGCCAGCTTCGAGAGAAAAATTGCACAGGACACTAAGGATAATCACAAGGCTTTCTTTAGTTATGTTAGGAACCTGGGTGGTAATTCCCAGATATGCTCAGAATTAGTCCAAAATGACAAAAAATACACCAAATCCACAGACATTGCCAACATCCTAGCTGAGAGGTTCAGCGCAAACTTCTCCCCCCACTCCCCACCAAAAGGGCAAATATCTATCCCAGCAGAGTGCTGCTGCCCTGACATCTCAGATGCTCAGGTAAGAGCCGCCCTCTCCAAAGCAAAAAACACAGCATCAATGGGACCAGACGGTGTCCCAGGCTGTGTCCTACATGAACTCCAAGAAGAGCTAAACCCAAACATAAAACTACTGTTCAATCTCAGCCTTACTACAAGATATGTGCCCAAAGAGTGGCGTACAGCAACAGTGGTCCCTCTCCATAAAGGTGGTGCCTCAACAGATCCTGGAAACTATCGCCCCATAAGCCTGACTAGCTTGGTCTGCAAAGCTATGGAAAGGATCATCATGGACCTCATAAATAAAGATATTGGGGACCTACAAACACTGGATCCTACCCAGTTCGGCTTTGTTAAGGGCAGATCCTGCCTCTTAAACCTGGTTGATTTCTTTGAAACAGTCAACAAGGCCATTGATGAGGGGAAGGTGGTCCACACAGCCTACCTGGACCTCGCAAAAGCCTTCGATACAATACCCCACTCGGGCATTATAGATAAGCTCACCAGCTTAAATATAAACCCCTATGTCACTAGATGGATTGCAAATTGGCTCAAGGACAGAACCCACATGGTTAGAATTGCTGGAGCCATGTCGGACTCCAAACCAGTTACAAGTGGTGTCCCACAAGGCTCAGTCCTGGGACCTCTCTTGTTCGGTATATATTTCTCGGAGGTACAGGCCAACACGGAAGGACTGTGGCTGACCAAGTTCGCAGATGACTGCAAACTGGGTGCCATAATCAACTCTCCAGCCGACACAAGCATCCTCCAAAAGGGCCTCATAGAAACAGACAACTGGTGCCAGAGCCATGGCCTCAAGCTAAATGCCAAAAGTGTATAGTCATCCCTTTGGCAAAACAAAGTGCCCACAAATTACCACATAGGTGGTAATCCATTAAGTACAGAAGAAGTAATTAGGGACCTGGGGACCCAAGTTGATAGCAATCTCTCATTTGACAACCATGTGGCCAAAGTGGTTAGAAAAACATTTTATATAGCCCACCTAATCATGAAGGGATTCACATCTAGATCAGGGGACGTCATCGTGCCTCTTTACTCATCGCTCATCAGGCCCATAATTGAGTACAATGCCCCTTTTGGGATGTACCTTACCAGACACCTGCAGCAACTGGAAAGACCCCAAAAGTACCTCACCAAGAGGATCAAAGGGCTCAAATAGATGCCATATGCTGCCCGGTTAAAGAAACTCCAGCTCTACTCAGTGGCATACCGCCTGTTCAGAGGCGATCTGTGCCTGATGTATAAAGCCATGTCCAACCCGGAATTAATGGACATGCTGCACCTCAGAAAATCCAAATCCCATCGAGCTACACGCTCGAGATACTTGAACCTCAGCACTGAAATAAATAGGACATGCTGGAGGGACAGATTCATAACCCAAAGGCTCCCTTCACTCTGGAATAAAATCCCAGTCCAGGTTAGGCAGAGTCCCTCATTGACTCTCTTCAAGAGGAATCTTGATGAGTGGATGGGAGATTGTAGGTTTACCCCGGGTATCACTTCTGTGTCACTGTTAGACAGAAGCACAGTATACTAACCTCGAAAAAGGGCATAGCAAAATAAATTTAAAATGGGTGGCGAAAGCCAAACACATTCTGGCTAGGCTTATAAATGCCCTAGGGCAGATAGCCTAGTATGAACCTATGAACCTATGAACCTATGAACCTATTACATGCAGCAGCGCAGAAAACTGTACCTATCCCACTAGCAAGGCCCATCATTCCCCGAGGTGGCTGTAATAGTAGCAATACCATCACCACTGAGCATCCAGTATATCTGTGTTCTAACCTGCCAGAGTAGACTCCACACTTCCTTCCCTACTTGCATCACCTGTGCCAGGTAGTCTTTGAGGCTGCTGCAGTAAAGCCCAGCAGTGCAAATGGAGGTGGCATGTTTGTCACCATTAAGAACTGGCAGAACCTGTGGAGGAGATAAAAGACATGAGGATGGATGCCTGCAAGGATACCATGACCCAGCTGCATCCCTATCCAGCACTCAGTCCAGCTTTTGAGGCAGGACCTAGTGGTGATGGTTCCCAAGGTGATGAGCAATCTCCCAATGGGGCTATGCTGGCAGAGACTGCTTTTGTAAAATATACAATCCCATCCCCCAATCAGATATTGCACTCCCTGTTGTGTCCATGTCAACCATTGTGTTTTGTTCTCTGCTTGCTTCTCCTTTTCATCTCTGTCCTATATGTCCATTCCGAACATATGATCCAGACACACACACACACACACACACACACACACACACACACACACACACACACACACATGCACACACACACACACACACACACACACACACACACACACACACACACACACACACACACACACACACACACACATGCGTACAAAAGGGCTTATAAGGCAAAATCATCTTTCTGTGTTCATACATTATCTGAAAGGGCAAAGAGAGCACATATATATCTGTCAATAAATTGTACCTCTTGTCCTGTAGCAAAAAATGAAGTCCCATCCTTGCATGTGCTACAGATATTGCCATTGGTCATGCAAATGAGCTAAGCACCATTGGGCACCATAAAACCTGAAATATGGTGATGCTAATGCTTTTAGTCTAACTGCTTCTTTGGCTCGGTGTACGTATGAAATTATTTGTACAGTTTCAATGAAGTGGTTGGATGGGCTTAATGTCCTGATAGTTGTATGCTGTTTTTTGCAATGTTTGGTTTGCAGTCTTTAAATGTATAACATTCTCCTGAAATTATGGCACCTATAGCCTGAGTGCTTCTGTGGCTCACCTTACTAACTTGTAGAGGGAATATCACTAGGAAAGGAATGGTTTCAAATCCATCGAGGGCTATCAGAAAAATGTGGTACATTCCCTGAATTGTATGTTTTATGATACCTTCAGTCTGAGTGCTTCTGTGTTTTAGTTTTTTAAAGAACTTGGAGATATAATGCAAGTGGACTAAGTTGATGGATCAACTCCCATCAAGGTTGAATATATTCCTTTTTTAATGACGTTCACATTACAGCACAGGTACACTAATCAAACGCTGATGTTGGCAGGTCTGTTGTAGGTCAGTACATCATGTTGTTTTACTGTATCTTACTTCTCCTGTCTAAGTTTCACATAATTCTACATTAAAATATTATCATACCACCTTTGCCATTGTGTTTTACAACCCTACTTGGTTGGGTAGCTCCCTGTGCACTCTTATGTCCATCTCTGTGTTTTCTCTTGCTATAGTGAAACTTTTACCCTCCACCCTTATTCACTCCTGACATTTTCCCATTTAGAGAACATGTCATAGCATACATATTGCTGCAAATTACATCAGTACAATTGTCATTGCAGTTTCTAGTCTGTGCACCCAGACCTACGATGACTACCAGAATTGGTTGTGCACATTCAGTGTGTGTACCCAAGCTGCTCATACTTTAATCTGGCTGTGAAGTAAATTAGATGCTGGTCTGCACTGCACCCATAATGTGGAGCTGCTTGCCATGCACAATGGCCTGGCCATATGCCTATGTAATAAGCACCAGGTCCACCATGCACACAGCATAAATAGTGCTGCTCTGACTGTGATCATGTGACCATAGACATATGGTTTCTGAATTCTCACTGAGACGTCTTTGACTGCCATTTCTTTTAAAGGTTATATTACTGTTTAGTAGTGGCAGTGGGCCTACATGTAGCTTATTTGAATCTACAGCTTGCATAAAATGATTTACAGAGGCCCATTCTTTTGTCACATTATATTAATTTCTTTTGCGGGAGTTCATGTTATTTGTGTTTTTATTCACTGGGTTGAAAGTTATGAAATGTATAGACTGGTACACATTAATCTGGCCAGCCTTGTTGTGGTTGATTGTATTAATATACAACTGTTTGAGTAAAACTGAATTATTGTTTCATTTTTCTTATTGGCTAAACTTAATTTTCACTCCTTTTGTTTTATTCATTTAGCAAACTAAGATAACAAGTGACATCATTCATGCACAGGGCTTTACACTGGATTTTATATATCTTACATTGCTTAAGGACTAGTGAGAAAAAAATGACTTCAGGTTATGAATTTAATATTGTGCATTGACAGTGCACATGCCTTCGCTTTCTCAGAAGTGAAGAAAAATAACTGAGATTAGAAAAGAGGACATACAGATTATACAGTTCCCAAAGGGTCTGCCTTCCTTTCACACATTACTTCAGCAATTTCAGAAATAGAACAACAAAGATCTTATTAGATCTTTCTAAGTCCCAGAAGACTGAGGTATCATGTCCACTTAGTAATGTAATTTGACATGCATATGATTGTCCCAGCATTGCTAAAATATACAGCTCAGGCAAGCGGTTCTCATTTCAGTAAACCTCTCAAATGTTATAGCATTTTTATCAAGTTAGAGAAATGAGTCTGTGTTGACTATTGAAGCTTGGGGTGGGAACTGAGAGTTTTAGTGCATTTATAGTGTTTTACAATAAGGAGAGTAGGACTAGTGCTGTTAATATTTACTAGACATGTATGCATTTTTAATTTCTTCAGAACTGACAAGCCTATTTATTATGCCTAGGTAATGCCCCCTAGGAAAAAATGCAAAGAAAATAATGATAGACTTTATTAGAAATATCTTCATATAGTGAATGCCAGAGTTTTTGGGCTTAATCTTCAGGCCCGTGCGCAATAATTCAGCTGACATTCTTACTTTTTTCTAGGAATGTTTAGGAAATAAAAATTCTGGGGTAGTGTATCAGTTAACCTGTGAAATGTGTACAATCATATTTCTTAATTTATGGACGTGGTTTTCTTGGCAGAAAATGTGCATTTTTAGTTCTAACTTAGAGACATATGTGTAAACTGCATTCCTTTCCTTCTACAGAGACTAGTGGAGTGTGAATTGATGCCTTAATGTAATATACAGGAGCCTTAGGTAATTTGACTCTGATGTTTCATTTTCCATTCTGACCACCTGTCAGGAGTTGCTGTCAAATTAGTCCTGTGTTAAATAGAATACCAAATTAATACCAAATTGTGCACAAGTAGTTTGACAGATCTTCTCTCAACTTGGGATGGACTTTAAGGTTATTCACTCAACACAATGCTGTAGAATGTGGATAACAATCATGTTTACTTCTTGTTCATTGATGTGCTTGTGTTATTTGCTCTCAGAAGTCAATGACTTTGCATCTTTAAATGTTTAAGTCCAGTTTATAAAGATGACTTTATATATTAATGTCTAATGGTACAATGCCTGGCATATCCAATAGCATGTTGTTATTATGCACAGACTATGCATGCATAGAAGTATCATGAGCAAATATCAAGGGCATACCTGTGAATATTCTGACAGCAAACATTTATAAATGAAGCCTTATAGTTTATGTTAGTCAACACAGTGGTACAACCAGTTACTCGATAAAGTTATTTTGAGTTTTCTCTGAAAGGTTACAACAGCAATATCACTGGAATAATTAACTGAAGCAGGCTACAGTGAAGAGAAAACAGAACATAATCCTAGCCTGAGACAGATGGAGCCCAACTTAAGGCCATGCATGTTTGTACAGTTGAAGAAACAGTAATGAATATCAGTGATGTCTTAGGAAGGCTGATGGGTCACTAGTGTCACCTGAGCTATGTGTATAATGATATGGATATGTAGGCTGGTATCACATCAGCAGTTCTACAGCAGTCCTGTGAGCTGGATTTGGACAGCAGGCTTGCAGAGCATGGTGACTATCTCCAAATTCTGATTGCGTCCATTTGCCTGACGGGCACAGGTGCACATAAGCAGTCTTAGTAAGTGTATCACATCATCTCTCAGAATTCCCCATTTGTTGCAATATACAAGGGAAGTCAATCATATATCACAGACAAAGAGGGAAAATAAAGAAAGCACAGCTCTGTAATATAGGGCATATATGTCTGCAATGTTTGATACAACTGACTATATGCGCACAGTCCAAACCTTGAATGGCATGATATAAACAGATCACTTATCTGGAGAAAGATACATTATTGGTCTGAGAGGCATGAGGCAACAAACTGTGGTATTTCAAGACTGACTTATTGGCAGTTTGAGTTATGTTTGTAAGTATTATTATAGATATCCTTAGGCAGAGTGAGAAAGTTGCATGAGGACGATGCGTGGCAGTATGAGTAGAATGGGAAAGGAAAGCAGATGTTGAGAAAGTGAGGGGAGGAAAATATAGGTTTAGCCATGGCAAAAGAAGAAAAGGGGCGGGGGGGTTAAATGTGGTTCATAGTTTGTAGGAGGAGGACTGGTTGTGTTAGTTTGTGGTATTGCATAAGGAGTGTGAGCAGTATTGGTACAAAAGGGGAGTGTAGAAATATTTAGCGGGGTGGTGTACGTTGGGGTGAGAAGAAGGATAGGGGTGCAGTAGAAGTTGGAAGGTGGTCTAGATAATGAGATTTAGGGATGTCTATAACCAGGAGGAGATCCAGGAGTTTGGTAGGTTGTTGAAAAAATGGAGAAAGACAATATTTGATTAGTACTTAATCAGGTTTATCACAGATGCACAGCCAGGTATCACTATGGTGATGTCTGAGTTGAACTTTGATCATATTTAATTTATGCTCAGTTTTGATTGGACTGGGGATATTATTCCAAATTTTAGAAACGCAGTTGTAGTAGAGAGAGTCACCAGCAGTATCACTGAATTTAGTGACTTGCAGGAGGGATTTGTTAGATGATTCTTGGTCTCTACTATTGTAGTACTGCAGCAGTGTATTTTGAATTCCTAGATATTTTTCTGGTGATTAAATTAGCTTGTGCAGTATGATTAGTTGGGTAAAATACAGGGAGTCGTGTATTTTTATCCATTGTAATTCTTTTAGTATCTCACAATAGTGGGTGCTATTAGAAGACTTTGTGGCAAATTTGTCAATTTTATTGTAACATGCTTCTAATTTTCCTTTTATTGTTTATTTAAGTTAGCGAGGATTGGCATAGCCTACAATAGTGTAAGAAGTAGGAAGGTTCTACTTGAGTCTGTGGTATGGCTTTATCCAGCTTAGTGTGTGTGTTTTTTGATAGCTAGAGGTAGATGTAGATTCACCTTGACTTTGTTGTATATTAGAATGCCTAGTAGTTTAGTCTGAGATACTGTTTCTATTTTTGTGTTATTTGATGAGTAGATATGGAATGAGGATGTCAATTCTATATATTGTTTGGGTATAAAGAGCATTAGTTTTGTTTTATTTTGGTTAAGTCATATGTGGAAGTTGTTTAGTCAGGTTTCAACTGAAAAGTTTTTGCAGAGTAGATCAGAACAGAATCATCTGCATATTGCATGATTTTAACTAGGTTGATCACTGTGTAGTTTATTTGTAAATATGTTAAATGGTAGTGGCCTAAGAACTGAGCTGTAAAGGAACCCAACAGTGACTGGCAAGAGAAGAGACATTTTGCTGCCATTTAACTGCTTGTTGCTGCCCAGTTAAGTAACTGAGGAACCATGACTTGGAAGACTGACCAAGACAGAGGGATGAGAGCTCCAGGAGAAATTTGTGATGCGTGACAGCACTAAATTCTTTAGACAGATTCATGCAGAGGGAGGAGACCAGGTTGCCTTTGATTCCATGTTGGTTGATGGTATTTGTAAAAGTAAGGAGAGCAACTGTGGTACTGTGGTTGGGTTAGAAACAATGCTAAATATTAGTGAGAAGGTAGTTATTGCTAAGGTAGTTAATAAGTTGAGTATGTTTGCAACTGTTCTAGTATTTGGAGAGAGGGAATAGAATAGGTATTGGTTTGTAGTTTGAAAGTTCGGTGGAGTTTCTCCCTTTGTGTAAGAGAATAATGTGGGACACTTTCCAGATAGATGGGACATGGTTTTCCATAATTAAACCAGTTAATTAATATACAGATAGGCTAGGAGAGTGCATCTGCTGCCAGTTTTAGGTATTCAATGGGTAATTTATCAGCTGCTAAGGCAGTAGATTTAAGTTTGGTGAAGATCAGTATGGAAATGTTATAATTTGATATTCACAGATGGCATGTGATATCCTTTAAATTTAGATGTCATAATTGTGGGCTGCAGACAATGCCTGATAACTGGAAAGATCCATGTGCCAGAACAGGCAACACTGCTTTGTGTGTTCAGTACATGGGCTGTTAGCCTGTGTTTTATTTATAGCATCTACAGCGCTTTTTAAATTAAAGACCACTTATGGTGATACCCTTGACACGATCTTTGCCAGTTACCTGTCAACAATTATGTTTTATAAAGTACAGCACTTGATGAAGCTGCGAGTAGTCAAATGAAACACAACAGGAAAGAAAAATAGTGAAAAACAAAGCAAAGGTAACATGTGATGCTACAGAACCCAGATCACAAATACAGAGGGAGGATTAGCTTTTAAAGTAGGCATCAGGTGTTTACTGGGAATGACAAACTGAATAGCTGGTGTAAAGAAGACAGCAGCATTGCAATTCCATTATCCTGAAATATTCTACCGAAAGAAGAGTGCATCTATAACATAAATATGACATAGAATTTAGAAAGCTAGAAGAAACATAAAACTATGGAGATTAACACAGTTGTGCACACACTGACATATAAAGACACATGACACACTCACCCTGAAATGTACACATGCAAATCCAAACATATAGTGAAAACAGCAGCATATAAAACAAATGACTTCATCAGGTCCCATTTTCAGAGAGGCAAAATAAGCTTAAATTTGCAGTTCACATTAGTATAAAACTCATTCTGTGCATTAGTCATTCATATCACAGAGACAGAGTGCAATGGCTAGGTAAGTACATTGCATACTGATGCATACTGTGCATCAATATGCATCTGTGTGTTGCATACCGATGCACGTTTCATTAAGCTAAAAGATGGATGATAATTATGATTGTTTAAGGTGTTTGTGAGTGAGATAGAAGATTATGAGATGGGTGCAAATTTATACAGATTTCTATATTTATTGATACAGATATGCTAGTCTTGTGCAAATAAAATCATATTGCTGCATTTGATGGCTGCTGCTGGAGCTCAATGAGTACTACTCAGCTCTTTAAAAAGTTTTTACAGCATGCAGCTTTGTGTTTCACTGGTAGCCTACAGAGAAATGCCCAGATCAGAGCCGGATACAACACTAGATGACATAGACAACTGCCTAAGGTACATGTGTCTGAGGGAGGCCCATGTTGGATGGTGGGGCCCCAGCTTCATTATAAAATAAATAAAACAAATAAAAATGTTCACTAAATTAAAAAAAAAGTTTAAATGTAAGCATTCCATAAATAAAACAAGCCCCATGATGTTGACGCCAATAAACACAGTAGGTCTTTAGGAACTGATGGGAGACTTCTGTCGAAAAAAGCACATCCCAGAATCCTCAGAATTAGGAAGTTGTCCTAACCTTATCTTCCGAAAGATAATTCAAGATTTTTCATTAGGTAATGTTATCAGAAAGAAAACATGGAATTCTTAACAAGGTAGAATAGAACAAAGCAGCAGCCAAGCAAAATTAATTCACTGGAGTAACGGATGCAACTGTCTACCTACTCCAGTAAGAGCATGAATTAAGATGCAATGCAAACAATGAGATGCAAGCTTTGTGCGTGTGTGTCTGTCATGCCCTAGTTACAGGGACTGTCCAGTAAAGTGACTTTGGTCAGACTCAAACCCTGAACCTTAAGTACTGTCAAACAATTTGGTTGTTCAGTGTCAGTGATGCAACAGGTATCTAGTTTGTTTTTGGAGCAGAAGGCTGTGGGTTCTCTTCCCACACCAGGTAGATCAATTTCTGACACTATCTTACAGCATAAGAAGGGGGGGGGTGTTGCACTGCTTTGTGTGCCTTCCTTTGAATGAGATGCCTAATAAATACAGACCTGCTGATTTGCTAGCCAGTCCTTATTGCATAACCCCAGCACACCATTTTCTTAATGTAAGATAGGCAATTTATTCTTCAAGACCTGCAGGCTCTGAATTTATAGATGTAGCACTGAAATGCAAAGTTGTTTGCCAGCACCAATCTCTTCATTACTTACAGTTTTCTTTAATGTAGAATTATTCAGATGACATTTACTTCTGCAGAGATTGTGCATGTTGACTGATATTTGTGGATTATAATGACAAGGAGTTAGAGTGGCCTTTCATAAGGATGAAATGTTCTGAAAAGGATAGTTTTGTTGTTAGTGGTTCATATGTTTTGTTTAACTGCTTACTGGAAAATGTTCAAAACTACAGATTTAAACCACATACTAACAAGAAGTAAAGCAGAAGAAAATATTATGCACACTGACAGTGTTTACAGTAACTGGAGAGAGATAGCCAAGTAATGGAACACTGGGATGCCTGGGTTAGGGGGTTGAGGGAGTCCTGATCCATTACCCTGCCTAGGGCCCCATTTGACCATGATCCATCTCTGGCCCTGGTTTACCTTTGCACTACACATGATAATCCACTGTATTGTGCTCCTCACTTACTAGGAAATTCTCTTACAATAAATGTGACAAGAAGCCATGTAGACGGAAACAAACAGATTTGAATGGCAGCTTCCTGATAGCATTTTAGTCCATGTCTTAGAAATTGATGCATGTCCTTCTGTATACACTTTGTTCTGCTGAGTCCCATCTTAAGTCAACAGTGTTTACCTCATTAAATGTGTCATGCTGTCTTGATAGGTGCAAAAACAACCACCAAGGACACATCTTGATAATGCAGGACATCTAATATTGAAGATAACCTAACATAAGTGGTAGTCTACTTAACGCTGAAAGTGTAATAAGAGACCTTGGGACACAGATGGACAGTAGTCTCTCCTTTGATAATCACATTGCCACAGTGATCAGAAAATCCTTCTATGTGGCTCACCTAATCACAAAAAGGTTTCTCATCCAGAAAAAAAGAGGTCATTGTTCCCCTCTACTCATCACTCATTAGACCCATTATAGAGTACAATGCCCCTTTTGGTATATACCCCACAAGACATCTACAACAACTGGAAAGGCCACAGAAATACCTCACAAAGACGATTACTGGCCTCAAACAGATGCCCTACGCAGACCGTCTCAAAAATCTCCAGTTTTACTCCATCGCATATCGCCTAGTCAGAGTCGATCTCTGCCTTAAATACAACGTTATGTCAAATCCAGAGCTGTTGGACATGCTCCACTTAAAGAATTCCCAATCCCTCTGAGCTACACACTCTAGGGACCTAAATCTTGTCACCACAATAAACATAACATGCTGGAGGGATAGATTCCTGTCCCAGAGATGTCCCATACTCTGGAACAGACTACCTTTCTATGTCAAACAGAGATCCTCATTAACACTCTTCAAGACAAATCTTGATGATTGGATGGGAAATAGGAAATTCACCCCGGGGATCACTTCTGTGGCTCTGCTCGACAGGGGCACAGGAAAATAATTTTCTTGGGTGGTGAAAGCCAGGGTACCTTTTTGGCTAGGCTTATATAGGCCCTAGGGCTAGTAGCCTAGTACCTACCTATGAACCTATGAACCTATAAACTACAAATATATTTCTCTCCTCTCCAAATTTCTCACTACTTTTTTCCACCTCAGTTACCCACGATAAATTTTTTACTAATCAAATTTTAGTTTTAGACTGATACAAGCATATTATCAGCTCTAATCATAAGTATTACTACTATAACATGAAAGCCAATTTCAGTTATAATAAACATGTAGAGCTGATCCTTTTTCATCATTTCAGACAATATAGCCTTTCAACATATGTGACGTCAGCAATTACATTCTAAGCCTAACTATGAATATTCTTCTCAATATAAATCTCTGTAATTTTAGGTTTTCTTAAATTCCTTGTACATTTGTGTATGCTTTACTATTGTTGTACATTTTTGTAACAGTGTGCATTGTTGTAAACTGTTATAGAGCTTTTCTCCCCGGGCCTCCGCTGAAAATGGGTACTTTTCCCAGTTGGACTTACCTTGGAAATGATTGTAAAACAAAATAATAAATAAATAAATTATTGCTAGGACAGCAAACTGGGATGAGGAATCAGCATGATGAATGGTGGCCCTATCTGAGTTATAGTGGTGTGTTTGCTACTATGTACCAGATCATTTGGTAAAGCTGACATTCTTACTTTTTTTCTAGGAATGTTTAGGAAATAAAAATTCTGGGGTACTGTGTCAGCTAACCTGTGAAATGTGTACAATCATATTTCTTAATTTATGGACGTGGTTTTCTTGGCAGAAAATGCGCATTTTTAGTTTTAACTTAGAGACATATGTGTAAACTGCATTCCTTTCCTTCTACAGAGACTAGTGGAGTGTGAATTGATGCCTTAATGTAATATACAGGAGCCTTAGGTAATTTGACTCTGATGTTTCATTTTCCATTCTGACCACCTGTCAGGAGTTGCTGTCAAATTAGTCCTGTGTTAAATAGAATACCAAATTAATACCAAATTGTGCACAAGTAGTTTGACAGATCTTCTCTCAACTTGGGATGGACCTTAAGGTTATTCACTCAACACAATGCTGTAAAATGTGGATAACAATCACGTTTACTTCTTGTTCATTGATGTGCTTGTGTTATTTGCTCTCAGAAGTCAATGACTTTGCATCTTTAAATGTTTAAGTCCAGTTTATAAAGATGACTTTATATATTAATGTCTAATGGTACAATGCCTGGCATATCCAATAGCATTTTGTTATTATGCACAGACTATGCATGCATAGAAGTATCATGAGCAAATATCAAGGGCATACCTGTGAATATTCTGACAGCAAACATTTATAAATGAAGCCTTATAGTTTATGTTAGTCAACACAGTGGTACAACCAGTTACTCGATAAAGTTATTTTGAGTTTTCTCTGAAAGGTTACAACAGCAATATCACTGGAATAATTAACTGAAGCAGGCTACAGTGAAGAGAAAACAGAACATAATCCTAGCCTGAGACAGATGGAGCCCAACTTAAGGCCATGCATGTTTGTACAGTTGAAGAAACAGTAATGAATATCAGTGATGTCTTAGGAAGGCTGATGGGTCACTAGTGTCACCTGAGCTATGTGTATAATGATATGGATATGTAGGCTGGTATCACATCAGCAGTTCTACAGCAGTCCTGTGAGCTGGATTTGGACAGCAGGCTTGCAGAGCATGGTGACTATCTCCAAATTCTGATTGCGTCCATTTGCCTGACAGGCACAGGTGCACATAAGCAGTCTTAGTAAGTGTATCACACCATCTCTCAGAATTCCCCATTTGTTGCAATATACAAGGGAAGTCAATCATATATCACAGACAAAGAGGGAAAATAAAGAAAGCACAGCTCTGTAATATAGGGCATATATGTCTGCAATGTTTGATACAACTGACTATATGCGCACAGTCCAAACCTTGAATGGCATGATATAAACAGATCACTTATCTGGGGAAAGATACATTATTGATCTGAGAGGCATGAGGCAACAAACTGTGGTATTTTAAGACTGACTTATTGGCAGTTTGAGTTATGTTTGTAAGTATTATTATAGATATCCTTAGGCAGAGTGAGAAAGTTGCATGAGGACGATGCGTGGCAGTATGAGTAGAATGGGAAAGGAAAGCAGATGTTGAGAAAGTGAGGGGAGGAAAAGATAGGTTTAGCCATGGCAAAAGAAGAAAAGGGGCGGGGGGGGTTAAATGTGGTACATAGTTTGTAGGAGGAGGACTGGTTGTGTTAGTTTGTGGTATTGCATAAGGAGTGTGAGCAGTAATGGTACAAAAGGGGAGTGTAGAAATATTTAGCGGGGTGGTGTATGTTGGGGTGAGAAGAAGGATAGGGGTGCAGTAGAAGTTGGAAGGTGGTCTAGATAATGAGATTTAGGGATGTCTATAAGCAGGAGGAGATCCAGGAGTTTGGTAGGTTGTTGAAAAAATGGAGAAAGACAATATTTGATTGGTACTTAATCAGGTTTATCACAGATGCACAGCCAGGTATCACTATGGTGATGTCTGAGTTGAACTTTGATCATATTTAATTTATGCTCAGTTTTGATTGGACTGGGGATATTATTCCAAATTTTAGAAACGCAGTTGTAGTAGAGAGAGTCACCAGCAGTATCACTGAATTTAGTGACTTGCAGGAGGGATTTGTTAGATGATTCTTGGTCTCTACTATTGTAGTACTGCAGCAGTGTATTTTGAATTCCTAGATATTTTTCTGGTGATTAAATTAGCTTGTGCAGTATGATTAGTTGGGTAAAAGACAGGGAGTCGTGTATTTTTATCCATTGTAATTCTTTTAGTATCTCACAATAGTGGGTGCTATTAGAAGACTTTGTGGCAAATTTGTCAATTTTATTGTAACATGCTTCTAATTTTCCTTTTATTGTTTATTTAAGTTAGCGAGGATTGGCATAGCCTACAATAGTGTAAGAAGTAGGAAGGTTCTACTTGAGTCTGTGGTATGGCTTTATCCAGCTTAGTGTGTGTGTTTTTTGATAGCTAGAGGTAGATGTAGATTCACCTTGACTTTGTTGTATATTAGAATGCCTAGTAGTTTAGTCTGAGATACTGTTTCTATTTTTGTGTTATTTGATGAGTAGATATGGAATGAGGATGTCAATTCTATATATTGTTTGGGTATAAAGAGCATTAGTTTTGTATTATTTTGGTTAAGTCATATGTGGAAGTTGTTTAGTCAGGTTTCAACTGAAAAGTTTTTGCAGAGTAGATCGGAACAGAATCGTCTGCATATTGCATGATTTTAACTAGGTTGATCACTGTGTAGTTTATTTGTAAATATGTTAAATGGTAGTGGCCTAAGAACTGAGCTGTAAAGGAACCCAACAGTGACTGGCAAGAGAAGAGAAATTTTGCTGCCATTTAACTGCTTGTTGCTGCCCAGTTAAGTAACTGAGGAACCATGACTTGGAAGACTGACCAAGACAGAGGGATGAGAGCTCCAGGAGAAATTTGTGATGCGTGACAGCACTAAATTCTTTAGACAGATTCATGCAGAGGGAGGAGACCAGGTTGCCTTTGATTCCATGTTGGTTGATGGTATTTGTAAAAGTAAGGAGAGCAACTGTGGTACTGTGGTTGGGTTAGAAACAATGCTAAATATTAGTGAGAAGGTAGTTATTGCTAAGGTAGTTAATAAGTTGAGTATGTTTGCAACTGTTCTAGTATTTGGAGAGAGGGAATAGAATAGGTATTGGTTTGTAGTTTGAAAGTTCGGTGGAGTTTCTCCCTTTGTGTAAGAGAATAATGTGGGACACTTTCCAGATAGATGGGACATGGTTTTCCATAATTAAACCAGTTAATTAATATACAGATAGGCTAGGAGAGTGCCTCTGCTGCCAGTTTTAGGTATTCAATGGGTAATTTATCAGCTGCTAAGGAAGTAGATTTAAGTTTGGTGAAGATCAGTATGGAAATGTTATAATTTGATATTCACAGATGGCATGTAATATCCTTTAAATTTAGATGTCATAATTGTGGGCTGCAGAGACAATGCCTGATAACTGGAAAGATCCATGTGCCAGAACAGGCAACACTGCTTTGTGTGTTCAGTACATGGGCTGTTAGCCTATGTTTTATTTATAGCATCTACAGCGCTTTTTAAATTAAAGACCACTTATGGTGATACCCTTGACACGATCTTTGCCAGTTACCTGTCAACAATTATGTTTTATAAAGTACAGCACTTGATGAAGCTGCGAGTAGTCAAATGAAACACAACAGGAAAGAAAAATAGTGAAAAACGAAGCAAAGGTAACATGTGATGCTACAGAACCCAGATCACAAATACAGAGGGAGGATTAGCTTTTAAAGTAGGCATCAGGTGTTTACTGGGAATGACAAACTGAATAGCTGGTGTAAAGAAGACAGCAGCATTGCAATTCCATTATCCTGAAATATTCTACCTAAAGAAGAGTGCGTCTATAACATAAATATCACATAGAATTTAGAAAGCTAGAAGAAACATAAAACTATGGAGACTAACACAGTTGTGCACACACTGACATATAAAGACACATGACACACTCACCCTCAAATGTACACATGCAAATCCAAACATATAGTGAAAACAGCAGCATATAAAACAAATGACTTCATCAGGTCCCATTTTCAGAGAGGCAAAATAAGCTTAAATTTGCAGTTCACATTAGTATAAAACTCATTCTGTGCATTAGTCATTTATATCACAGAGACAGAGTGCAATGGCTAGGTAAGTACATTGCATACTGATGCATACTGTGCATCAATATGCATCTGTGTGTTGCATACCGATGCACGTTTCATTAAGCTAAAAGATGGATGATAATTATGATTGTTTAAGGTGTTTGTGAGTGAGATAGAAGATTATGAGATGGGTGCAAATTTATACAGATTTCTATATTTATTGATACAGATATGCTAGTCTTGTGCAAATAAAATCATATTGCTGCATTTGATGGCTGCTGCTGGAGCTCAATGAGTACTACTCAGCTCTTTAAAAAGTTTTTACAGCATGCAGCTTTGTGTTTCACTGGTAGCCTACAGAGAAATGCCCAGATCAGAGCCGGATACAACACTAGATGACATAGACAACTGCCTAAGGTACATGTGTCTGAGGGAGGCCCATGTTGGATGGTGGGGCCCCAGCTTCATTATAAAATAAATAAAACAAATAAAAATGTTCACTAAATTAAAAAAAAAGTTTAAATGTAAGCATTCCATAAATAAAACAAGCCCCATGATGTTGACACCAATAAACACAGTAGGTCTTTAGGAACTGATGGGAGACTTCTGTCGAAAAAAGCACATCCCAGAATCCTCAGAATTAGGAAGTTGTCCTAACCTTATCTTCCGAAAGATAATTCAAGATTTTTCATTAGGTAATGTTATCAGAAAGAAAACATGGAATTCTTAACAAGGTAGAATAGAACAAAGCAGCAGCCAAGCAAAATTAATTCACTGGAGTAACGGATGCAACTGTCTACCTACTCCAGTAAGAGCATGAATTAAGATGCAATGCAAACAATGAGATGCAAGCTTTGTGCGTGTGTGTCTGTCATGCCCTAGTTACAGGGACTGTCCAGTAAAGTGACTTTGGTCAGACTCAAACCCTGAACCTTAAGTACTGGCAAACAGGTGCCTTAAACCTCCACACAAACTGCCCATACTCCTTTAATTTTATTTATTTATTTATTTTGTTTTGTTTTGTAGGATTGCCATATTTGGCTGTTTAGTGTCAGTGGTGCAACAGGTATCTAGTTTGTTTTTGGAGCAGAAGGCTGTGGGTTCTCTTCCCACACCAGGTAGATCAATTTCTGACACTATCTTACAGCATAAGAAGGGGGGGGTGTTGCACTGCTTTGTGTGCCTTCCTTTGAATGAGATGCCTAATAAATCCAGACCTGCTGATTTGCTAGCCAGTCCTTATTGCATAACCCCAGCACACCATTTATTTAATGTAAGATAGGCAATTTATTCTTCAAGACCTGCAGGCTCTGAATTTATAGATGTAGCACTGAAATGCAAAGTTGTTTGCCAGCACCAATCTCTTCATTACTTACAGTTTTCTTTAATGTAGAATTATTCAGATGACATTTACTTCTGCAGAGATTGTGCATGTTGACTGATATTTGTGGATTATAATGACAAGGAGTTAGAGTGGCCTTTCATAAGGATGAAATGTTCTGAAAAGGGTAGTTTTGTTGTTAGTGGTTCATATGTTTTGTTTAACTGCTTACTGGAAAATGTTCAAAACTACAGATTTAAACCACATACTAACAAGAAGTAAAGCAGAAGAAAATATTATGCACACTGACAGTGTTTACAGTAACTTGAGAGACATAGCCAAGTAATGGAACACTGGGATGCCTGGGTTGGGGGGTTGAGGAAGTCCTGATCCATTACCCTGCCTAGGGCCCCATTTGGCCATGATCCATCTCTGGCCCTGGTTTACCTTTGCACTACACATGATAACCCACTGTATTGTGCTCCTCACTTACTAGGAAATTCTGTTACAATAAATGTGACAAGAAGCCATGTAGACGGAAACAAATAGATCTGAATGGCAGCTTCCTGATAGCATTTTAGTCCATGTCTTAGAAATTGATGCATGTCCTTCTGTATACACTTTGTTCTGCTGAGTCCCATCTTAAGTCAACAGTGTTTACCTCATTAAATGTGTCATGCTGTCTTGATAGGTGCAAAAACAACCTCCAAGGACACATCTTGATAATGCAGGACATCTAATATTGAAGATAACCTAACATAAGTGGTAGTCTACTTAACACTGAAAGTGTAATAAGAGACCTTGGGACACAGATGGACAGTAGTCTCTCCTTTGATAATCACATTGCCACAGTGATCAGAAAATCCTTCTATGTGGCTCACCTAATCACAAAAAGGTTTCTCATCCAGAAAAAAAGAGGTCATTGTTCCCCTCTACTCATCACTCATTAGACCCATTATAGAGTACAACGCCCCTTTTGGTATGTACCCCACAAGACATCTACAACAACTGGAAAGGCCACAGAAATACCTCACAAAGACAATTACTGGCCTCAAACAGATGCCCTACGCAGACCGTCTCAAAAATCTCCAGTTTTACTCCATCGCATATCGCCTAGTCAGAGTAGATCTCTACCTTAAATACAACGTTATGTCAAATCCAGAGCTGCTGGACACGCTCCACTTAAAGAATTCCCAATCCCTCTGAGCTACACACTCTAGGGACCTAAACCTTGTCACCACAATAAACATAACATGCTGGAGGGATAGATTCCTGTCCCAGAGATGTCCCATACTCTGGAACAGACTACCTTTCTATGTCAAACAGAGCTCCTCATTAACACTCTTCAAGACAAATCTTGATGATTGGATGGGAAATAGGAAATTCACCCCGGGGATCACTTCTGTGGCTCTGCTCGACAGGGGCACAGGAAAATAATTTTCTTGGGTGGTGAAAGCCAGGGTACCTTTTTGGCTAGGCTTATATAGGCCCTAGGGCTAGTAGCCTAGTACCTACCTATGAACCTATGAACCTATAAACTACATATATATTTCTCTCCTCTCCAAATTTCTCACTACTTTTTTCCTGCCTCAGTTACCCACGATAAATTTTTTACTAATCAAATTTTAGTTTTAGACTGATACAAGCATATTATCAGCTCTAATCATAAGTATTACTACTATAACATGAAAGCCAATTTCAGTTATAATAAACATGTAGAGCTGATCCTTTTTCATCATTTCAGACAATATAGCCTTTCAACATATGTGACGTCAGCAATTACATTCTAAGCCTAACTATGAATATTCTTCTCAATATAAATCTCTGTAATTTTAGGTTTTCTTAAATTCCTTGTACATTTTTGTATGCTTTACTATTGTTGTACATTTTTGTAACAGTGTGCATTGTTGTAAACTGTTATAGAGCTTTTCTCCCCGGGCCTCCGCTGAAAATGGGTACTTTTCCCAGTTGGACTTTCCTAGGAAATGATTGTAAAACAAAATAATAAATAAATAAATTATTGCTAGGACAGCAAACTGGGATGAGGAATCAGCATGATGAATGGTGGCCCTATCTGAGTTATAGTGTTGTGTTTGCTACTATGTACCAGATCATTTGGTAAAAAATTCTGCTTGACATAACAAACCTCTATCTCTGTGCTCATTAGCTCTTCTTATATTATCTTCTTGATTATAACTGGATGTCAAAAACGTAACGGTTTGATTGTCTGAGATTCTTACTATATCATCATCAGCAAGTGTCAATTTCCACCTGAAATGGTGCTGGGTTCCTGCCTTAAATGAGAATCTGCAACTTAACACCACTGTTGATCTAGTTTTTGCTCCTTGGCATAAACTTTAAAATCATATGCATACTAGGCTACATGGTCAGATGTTCTGCTGAGTTATTTTTCTTGCTACTTCTTTGTTCTAAAGTTTGTTAACATTAGTGACTCATTATATGGGGGGCTATAACCTGGGCAGGAATAGACAAGTATTTGCATGCTTCTTCTGTCTAATTGGGACATAGGTAGCATACCAGAGGTAAATGTATGATTCCCATTGACTGATTCAAGTTATGCTTGAATAAGTGCAGGGAACAACTCTGTTTCACCTAGATGGGAAGCCTTTTCAAGAGAAGAGGTGGTGTCTGAGACATCTGTCCCTCCAACAGGTCTTATTTATGTTGCAGATAAGGTTTAGGCCCCTAGATCAGGCGTTTATAATGCTACTTGCTTTGCAGATGTGCAACAGCTCCATATGCTTGATCAGAGGATGCTTCTTAGGACCCGCATAGATCACATCTCAGCAGTCTGCAGTAGACCACTTATAAGGATATGCTGTCTGCACCATATATTGTTTTTGTGAAAAAAATCTGAATAAGCTCTAGTTGTTATATGTGCTGGTCAGGTACATACCAAATGAGACAATGGTTAGTCTAGTAATGGTACAATACATTGTAACAATGGCATCACTGGTGTAACAATGACATCTTTGGGCCTAGACACCATACCCTTGCTTATAAGTTGCACAATATGAAATTATTTCCTTACTGCAGTGGACACATGATGGTCAAAGGCCAAATCACTGTCTGCGTGCATTCCCAAGTGCCTGACCACTCAGTCAGCTCTTAGGGGGGGGTGTTTAATTAATGCAGAAATTTCTCTGGTATGGCCATCTTTCCAAAAGTCATTATTATTATTCATTTTCTGTTCTGAGTTTTACACAATGACTCTGGTGTCAGTTATTAGTCTGTGTAAATTCTTGGAGGATGTTTGAGTCTTTGGGAGATTCTATGACTGCTCCTATTTTGTAATTATCTGCAATCTTCTTCAGCCAAAGGCCACTGACTTTGGCCTTGACTTCAGATAAGTAGATGCCTAAAAAAGAAAGGCTCTAGAACCATACCCTAGGGGACTGTACTAGTGATGGCCTTTTCATGGAAGTAGACTCTCCTGTCCTGACTTTGTGTGTCTTATCAGTGAGCCTGCTGGATATCTAGTGGGTAATGTAGGGCTTTATACCTAACGTTGTTAGCTTGTATACATTCCACAAGTCGGGTATTGTGTCAAATGCGTTGGCCAGATTGAAGGCCCTTGATGAAGCCAAACTGGATTGGATCCAATGTCTGAAGGTTTCCTATGTTGTTACTGATCATGTCCATGATTATTCTTTCCATGGCCTTGCATTTGAAACTAGTCAGGCTTATGGGTTTATAGTTTCCAGAGCCCATAAATGTCATGCCTTTGTGCAGAGGTATAACAGTTGTAGTCCTCCATTTGTTTTGATCAAAGTGTTTTGAGGCAAAAATTGAATCGAATGGGCCTGATAGAACATATTTCATGCTATTAAAGAGGTATTTTAGGCTATGATCAGGCCCTATCCAAGCTGTGCTTTTTGGCCATGAAGAGTGCATTGAGGATTTGTTCCCTAATGATAGCTGGGTGGCTATGGCTGGGGTTATTTCTTGAGAGATTTCTGTGGGAGAAATTGGGGGAAACTGGAAGTGCATTTGTCTGGCAGTAGACTTACTATATCTTCTAGATCACTACAGATGACTCCATTTATGATTAGTTCAACACATTGTTGTTTATTGTCTTTGAAGTTTTGGAAATAGTTGAAGAATCCCTTGTGGTTGTTCTTAGTCTAGGAAGTTACTTTTATCTCAAATTTGGCTGTGGTTGACTTAATTAGTCCCCTTGGTTGTTTATTTCATTTGATGAAGGGAGTTCTTACCTTACAGATCATCACACTTGTTTTTGGCCCGGATTTTCTTCCTTTTGTTATACAAACTATTGATGTTGGAATTTCACTAGTGTGGTTTGTTTTCTGAGTTTGCCCTGTGTTTATTTTGAGTAGGTACCAATGCCTCTATGCAGCTGTACACATGATTTTAAAGGGTTTTTGTGACTGACTACATAGCCAGCAATGTTTCCTGTGTTTGAGAGGGCTTGAAATTTTACCAAGGTGTCACATGAAAGTAGGAAGTTTGCCTTGGAATAATTCATAAAAGTTCCAGGGTTACCTGGTATCCCAGGTTTTATTGTTAATTCAAATAAGTCAGCTTTATGGTCCTGCCTGCGTAGTGAAAATGTTATACTTTTTTTGGGGGGGTGTTGGTTTGCAATGTTCTGTCATGTTGGTGAGAACTTGGTCAAGGATATTGGTGTCCATAATGGATGTACAGACGAGTTGGTCCAGGGCATTCATGCAAGTCAGATGTCATGTATGAGCCAAAATTTATAGTGGGATAGTTGAAATCACCCAAGGATATGGTGCTGGGTTGAATGGAGAAGAACACAAATTAATTTAAATATGTGGTATAGGTTTCCTGGATCATAGAGGGGAACCTATAAATCACAAGGAGGTGGTATGGGACATTGCTTATGAAGAGCTGTACTTGAAGAAACTCAAGTGTGTCGTACTGCTTGATCAAACTTTGAGGTGAGTTTGTCTTTAATGTAAATTGAGACATCCACACCTTTTGCCCCTTTCTGTGCAGTAGCTCATTTAAATATGTGAAAGGCATTATAACCCCACACTGCTGGTGTACTCTCTCTGTCTGTCTTTAAATCATATCTAAATAATTACAGAGACATCTTCAGTCTCCAGGGTGAGCAGTGCTTGCAGGGAGTGGAATTTTTTTTTAATTTCTGGCAATGAGCAGTATCTCTTTTGGACTGTCCTGGGATGGTTCAGCTATTTCTGATGGTTTATCAGGCTGGTAATGCCTAAAAAATAAACTATGGTATAGACTAGGTTTTAGCAAATCTTCAAAAGCCTAGAGGGACAGGAGAAGTCCACCCCTGTTGAAACAATGGGGTCTGTACATCATATCTTACCAGGCTGACAAATATTGTACCAACTTTGAATGACACCAAAAACTAAGTAAATTATTAAAGGCAATTATCTTTCATTCATATCACGGCTAGTGGTGGAAGGCAATGTCCTGCCTGCGTGTTCTACTGCAGAAAATATAAAATACTTGTAAGGGTTCTATCTGTACGACACTGCACCTAAAATAAAGATGTAGGCAAGGGGATTATTTATGTAATTTACAAAACAATCAAGCTGCTGACTCATGGCAGAAAGGTCTAGAAGTATGGTGTATATGACATTATTTCTGAATACAAGACCATTATAATATTCATATTATATCTACAACAGCTGCACATTTTCAGTGGTATGGGGTTACTTTTACTCAATGAAAACTTTCTGTTCCTGAACCTTCCATAGTGGTATACCATTTTCTTCCCATTTTTGTTTATTTAGAGGTCTTCAGCTTTGTGGCTATCTCCCTTTACATTTGACAAAATGGATAAAGTTTATTGTTCAGGTGTATAGACAGAAGATCTCTCGTTCAGCATAAGACCTGTAAAATGCTAACTGAAGACAATATAATACAAAATAAATAAATAAATAGGGAACAAAATGGTAATAAATGCCATTAATTGATATGGTATGACGTAGTAAGATCACAGTGAGATAGCACTGATGAAACCAGTAAAGAAAATAAAGGAGAGAGGACTGAAGTAAAATTTTAAGTGTTGGAGACTGTATGCTGAAGTTTGTATGTAATAGTACCCCCAGAATAAAGACAGATCAGATAACTCCAATATGTTTAAGGGGCAATGTGTTAAAGGAGGCAATCAAGGGATTAATAAACAATGACACTGCAGGTTCAAAGAGGTGATTTATTATAGTCACAGAAAATGATATTAGGAGTATCACAAGGATGACGTTGTTTCAGTTATGCAGGAAATAATGACATTGCAAAGACATAGGTGAAATATTACACCTACTGATATTCTGCCTTCATCCAGATAACAGAACAATGACATCCATTACGTGAATAAAATGAACAGTAAAATGAGATGGCTGGCATTTATGAAGAGGAATCAACATAGTTTTCTTTTGGGAAAATATTATTGCCATGGCTTCAGTGTTTGCTACATACATCTTCCACCTTAGTCACATGGATAACAAGACCTTGGGCACCAAATTAAGAAAATTATTTTCTTTCCTTTAATCAATGAATAAACTGTCTTCAGTCAGATCACACTACAATTTTTTGTAAGCAATGCCAGAAGTTTGAATAAAAAAATGATGGATTTGGTGATTGTGCTACATACAGTCAGGATGACTATAATCATTTCACTGGCACTTGGTACTGTATGAGTAATCCTCCACTCAGTCTAGGAGAATATGTAGTACACTGTAATTGTAGGAGGGATGCACACATAGGAGGAGTTTCAGTTTATGTCAACCAAGGAGTAATATGAATATTGGTTTCAATCTGACAGAAACTTCCACTATCAAAGTATTGTCTGCAAATCCACCATTCACAACTGCTGGACTACAGAGAAGACTCAACTGCAACTGAAGAACCATGAAGACTTTAACCAGGTGTTGTCTGGTAGCATTAATACTAGTTGGCAATAATAGCTGAAAGTATAAGCATACTGATAGTAAGATGGGACTGCTTTAGATCTCCAAAGGATAGTGATTTAAACATCTTGTTATCTCCGTTAAAACATGACTATTCACAATGTGTTAATTTTAACACATGCCAGGGTAGTATATTAGATATGGTCTCAGGATCTGACACTGAGGTTATGATTAGGCCTCCAGCAGAAATTCTTATTATTTATTTATTACTTACTTTTTCTCATTTGCTGAGCTGGAATATTCCAACTGAACTGAAAGGCTCCTTTACAGTGCAGTCCCAGGCAGAAAAGATCAAAGTGCAAAATTATAATTACAATTTCATAGATATATTGGAGATAAAATTGCAAAAAATAAGTAATGGAAAAAACAAGAGTATATATGGAAATTATAGTGGAAAGTGTCATTTAGACATTATAGATAAATAAAACAACTTTACAGGAGTACATAAAACAGAGTAATACTACTAAAAGTATATCACTGGATTATATAGGATGGAATATAGAAAGAGGAAAGAGTAGGTAAGATAGTCATGGGATATTATAGAATGGGAGTGAGACTGGAAAGAATTAGTAGGAAGAAAGAAAGACAAATGGGGTGGTGTAATATGGGAAGGGGTTGAGACTGAAAGGATAATATATATGAAGAGATAAGGGAGGGTGGTATTAGCATATAGTTTTTTTAAGAAAAATAGAGTTTAAGACTATGGGGATTTGGAAAGGAGAAGTAGATAAAGTTTAAAGAAAGTCATAAGTACAGACGTGATGAGGAAAGTGTGAGTAAATAGTGATATAAAAAGAGAGTTGTGGGGAGAGTATAGATTAGAAAGAACTGGAAATAATAAAACTTGGAGGTAAGTAAGTTGATAACATTGTGGAAGTACCTTACATACAAAATATAAAGAAAAGATACAGATGAAATTGATAGAAAATGTATTAAATGCTTTATGTAAAGGGTTGACTAGTGTAACATTTTCTGTTATGCACCATGCCTTAAATGCTTAGCACAGAAACAGTTTGATGTAGTAATGAAATATAGGCTTAATTTCTAATGACATTATGTTCATTATATTTTTTTAACATGCACTGAGTAAACTCAGTCTCCAGAGTGATTATTAAATTTATAAACAATTGTTTGATTTAGATATTCTGAGTAAAGGTTTCTGGATAGATAATACTCACTAAGCAGAGTGTTTACAGTGGGCATTTGTTTTTTTGTTGTATATTATAAGTGGTTCTAAGTTATGTTACTGTTAGGTTTTGTTGAAGTTCAAACCAGTGCAGCTGGTGATATGATATGAGAAGATATTCGATAAAGAGTTTTATTAGGTAGGTTTTTGGTGAATTTGACTTCGTCATTATAAGACTTTAGCTGTGATTTGTGGATCTTAGTGTTGTGGATACATACAGTTTGGTAGAGTAGTGCTTGAGCTGATTGTAATTATGCTTGCAGAGTTATTATATTTTGTATGATATTCTATGTTCACATTCATTTTATTCACAAAAAGTGTTGCTCAAATGCAAATCTTCTATGTATGATTAGGAGTTTGGTTTAACTTATTCTGTAACATCATTATTACTGTACATCATACTGAAATGTTATATAGATTTGTATAAATTTTCAGTGGTAAACAGCATAAGTTTTTGCATATAGTAGTGACTGTGTGTCCTTTAGCCATTGTTATATACTTATATCTATGTGTCCTTTAACCATTTTATATGCTTTTAAAAGCAATTTGATTTTTTTTAAGTTGAGCTTAGGTTTCTGGCAAGTAAATCAAAACTGAATCATACATATTCTACATTGGTGTCATCTTTTAGTCTAGTATTATATCCATGTTGTTGATAAATATGTGCATTAGAAGAGGCTCATGGATATCAAAGCTCTACTTGGCTGGGTTATGACTACATGAACAAATCTGGAGACAGCAGTTCAGAACTGACTTCGAAACCTGATTTCATCATACCTGGTAAGCAAGTATTTTCTATTTTTGCTTTTAAATTAGAGTGTGCTACAGTTAATTTCAGAGTAATCTACTATATTTTGTGTTACAGTACATTTTTTGCATTTACAACTGGTTTTGCAAGTAATTTCCCTGTGGAGAGAAGGGGTAGCTCTGGATAAAAGTCAAAGTAGAATGCAGGGTGGTGTGTTCTTTAGCTAGCATGAGTGTTCTGGTTTATTTGTTTGCTTGTTTGTTTGTTTTTTATTTAAACTGAGTGTGTTTGCAGATGTTGAAGCTTTGCTTGATGGAGCTGCAACTACACAAGCACATCTGAGGGCAACTGCGCAGACTTACCTCAAAACTTGATCCCACTAAATCTTAAAAGTAACTGTTTCCTGGTTTTGCACTTAATTTAGTGTGTGCTAGACCTAATTTCCAAGTACTCTGCGTTTTGTGCTGTGCTGGAATCTTGCACTGGGAATTGTTTACCTAGTAATGCTCTGGGTTAAATTTATTATTGGCTGCATGGGAGTGTGTTCTTCAATTAGTCTATGTACTTTAGTTTGCTTGTTTTAACTCAGTATGCTTGCAGAAGTCCAAGTTCTGCTTGCATAAATTGTAACTACACATGCACACCTGAATGCATTTACTCATACTTGACGTCAAAATATGATCCCACTAGTCCTATGGAGTGTTGCATAGGCCATAACATGACTGCAGATTACTGAGGACTATTACTCCTTCTGGTTTTGTTAAAAAAAATCTATAATAAATGTGTTACCTTTGAAGCTATCACTGTATGCTTGAATAAGTGTTGTGTATTGCAAAATAACATTCATCTGAGAACAGTTGCTCACTATTGCACTCTTCAGAACAGTTGCAGATGCTTTAGAAACAGTTACAGACACTTGTGCATTGTTGTGGACACTTGTAAATAGTTGTGTGGAGTTGCAGACAGCTGCTTCTGAATACACCTCCATACAGTAGTCTTGATTTTATTGTAGGGATACTGAACTCTGACCCTTTATTTTTCTTGTCTGATGTTGTGGCATCTGGGCCAAATTTATAGTCATTGCTTCCAGTGTCCGGGAATTTGTTGCTATTGCCTTTACTGATTCTGTATCTTGATTTACTGCTGCTGATTGCATTGACATTGAAATCTTCTCCTCTTGTAGCACCTGACCCTGTTTGCTAGTCATCATATTGTGCTCATAAATTGTACTATAGTTATTGTTAAACTGTAGTTTTAAACTGTCGTTACTGATTCACTGTGACTGCAAACTTCTGATCTGTTTGCCAGTCTCATGCTAGTACATCTCTCTGATACAACCATCTACTGTAGAGGAAACTGTACCAGATTGCTTAGACACTATACTGTTTTTAAACCTTTTGCTGAGATTGTGATTCCCTTGCTGTGATTGTAATTTCATTACTCATTGTGTTACAACTCCTTTGTTTTGCAAGCTCAGTCACAGACTTGAAATTTTAAAAATACGGGTCTGACTTCAAGTATAATTCTCTAGTTGTGCCAAATAAGTTGGATCTGACAAGCCACTTTACAACACATGTACCTCCTGCTGTGCAAACTGTTCTACCTTATTTCATTTCTTTCCCTACATCACTTTTTTATGACTTACATCTTTTGTACTGTCATACCTTATCTCCTCTCCTAGTCAGTTATTCATGTAAATCATCCCTTCCATAAAACAAGCCATAAGTGTACTACTTACACATTAGACGTTATGAGTTATGAGACAAATTTATTTATGTACAACTAGGCTTTCCACTTAATGGAAGAATAGTTACAATCTCCTAAGCTCCACTTTGCCATTTGTAGCCAGCATGATAGAATGGGGCACTGTGAATCAGTGTCTGAACTGATAGAAAAGAACCACTTTCTTCCACTAAATGAATCTCTATGTGACAGGTACAAGCATTAACTAACCTTGGGGGCCAGCCTTTCATGCAATTGGTAGTTCCCACTAAGTTACCGACTATACACCAACTGTAGAAAAGTTTCACTGTTGGAATATCACACTATCAGTTCAATGAAGGAAAAACAGTAAAGCAGCACTCTATTTATTCACAAGTCACAAGATAAAGCTTTCGGGTAACACCCTTCATCAGTATGTTAGTACCATATTAATCACAGTTTAAATAATCATTTCACTAAAACACATGACACAACCAACCAATAAAAAGTTAGTTTCAATCAATTAACTAACCTCATAGAACTTAAAGACATTATTATATAAAGCATTTTCATAAAGCATTTCACCAACATTTTTTGCTAACATTTTTCATGTTTAGTGTAAGACTATCACTTATATTGCTTTTGTTTAGCTAGTAAGATGGGCTTTAAACTAACCAGATTATTTAAACCCGGGTATCTATCTGCTTCTAGCATAGTTATCCATTTATATTCAGCTATAGCTAACCTATTATTAGTATCCCCACCTCTCATATTTATGTGTAATACCTGCAGCACTTTAAACTTAAATTTATGTGTTGGCCCCTTGTCCTTAAGATGCTTAACAAATGCATTAGTCATAACCATTCTTCTCACCTCTGATTTGTGTTCAATTATATGGTCTTTCCAGATGCTTAGAGCACTTACTTACATAAAAACCTGCACATACCATGTAGGTAGCCAAGTATATCACTGATTCAGTGTTACAGGTTGCATGACATTCCATCTTATACATTTCCTTCCTTATAGGATGTTTATACACTAACTCACTACATATATCTTTACAGCAACTACAATTATAGCATGGCACAGTCCCGTTTTTATTCATAGCTATCATTTCCTTATTATTGTCTAAAGTCTTTACAACATAAATCCCTCTTTAAATTCAAACAATTCCTATGTGCAAATCTTGGCTTCTCCCCTACAATAGGTATTAGTTCTGGCATTGATATTAATATACACCAGTTTGTATATATTACATCTATATTTCTTTACTTAAATTATTCTGGGTGGTAATATATCTTAGCTGGTTTTTACTCTCTTCATTACCTGTATATGTTTATGGAGTACCACTAAATGCAGGATGGGCTAATTTGTCCCTTTCTTCCAATATTACTCGTATATTAGTGTATATCAAAGCCTCATTATATCCCCTTTCCTTAAATTCCTCAGCTAATACTTCCATTTGTTCCTTACATTTTATTATGTTTGTATTTAATCTACTTATTCTCAATAATTGACTTTTCACTATTCCACGAAACACATGCTTAGAATGCATGCTCATGGCATGAGTGTACCTATTAACTTGTACATCCTTTCTGTACACTGTTGTTTCTAATTTTTTCCTTCTCTATACAATATTACATCCAAATAGCTTATCTGTTGTTCAGAGTAAATCATTTTAAATTCTAAGAATGTTGTACTATTGTTTAAATATTGAACAAATTCTAATAAACTTTCAATGTCTCCACCCCATATCAAAAAACAATCATCCACAAAACTGAACATATTGTTTAAATAGGTTCCTTCCACCATATACACGCTTCTTGTCCCATTGATTTAAAACAATATTTGCGAAGGTGTTGGCCATGGGAGTCTCCATGGCCACACCTGAAACTTGTAGTTATGGGTGACCATTAAACAAAAAACATTGTTTGTTAGAACCATTTCTGTCATACTGCATATAGTTTCTATGCTAGTTTCAATCATTCTTCTCTTTGCACATATGAATTCACGTATTGCATCTATACCATGCTCATTAGGTATTATAGGTATTACTGTAAATAGTGAGTTTATATCAAGAGTTACTAATAAGTGTGTATTATTGCTCTTTCTATACTTATACCATTCGTAAAATTTCTTCAAAAAATCATTAGTATCTTTAATGTAACTAGAAAACATAATGGTAAGTACAGTTTTAAGACATTCTACACATATATAGACAATGGCTCACTGATCCAGCCCCTTCTTGATACAATTGGTCTCATAGGAGGTTTAGTAAGGGATTTATGTAGCTTAGGTATACCATATATAATAGGGGTAACAGGGCAAGTAACCATTAGATAGTTAAATAATTATATGAAAATATTCCCTTGTAGCTGTAAGTCATACACAAACATGTTAACTTTTGATATTATCTTCCTAATGTCAGTGAAATTAACTTCTTTAAAAGTCTTATAATCATTAAAAAACATCCATAGCTGCAATATATCTCTTTTTATCATACAACACTATTGCTCCACCTTTATCTGCTTGTTTAACTATCAGATTGTCAGCTGTTTCTAAATCACATAATGCCTTATATTCATCATAGTTGAGATTGAAATATTTTCTACTGTTAGAATTCTTTTTTTGTTTCTTATACAATAACCTAAAATCCTCTTCACATGAACTCAAAAAAGCATTAACAATAGGAAAGTGCATAGGCATAAAATACTGGATTTTTTGTGTTCTAAATTCCCCACAGTTACTTCATTCTTAAAAAAATAACTTTAAACTTACATTTCTACAAAAAAATACGTAAATCTGTTAATGTATTAACAAGACATGCATTCCTAGTTGGTGTAAATTGTAAACCTTTATTAAACAATTTTACATGTGAGTCTGTTAAAATAAAGTTTGAAAAGTTCACTTTAGTCCATTATGTGCAGTACTTATCTGCGGCTCAGCTTGCTGGACGTTTGTGGGCTGTCGTTCTTCCTCGTCATTGTATTCTGATTGCGGTGCTGCGAATGCCCTCTTGTTCTGTCCATTTTCTCTGCTCTACCTTCTCTGGTAAGTTTAAAGTCACTGGCCTCATTTGAAAAACCTCGTTTTGCAGCGTTGTAGTTGCTGCACCATTATCCGGTCTTCCCGGAGCAGGAATACTTGACGTGCTGACGTTATGGGGTTAGCACAAAATGTTGGTGAAATGCTTTATGAAAATGCTTTATATAATAATATGTCTTTAATTTCTATGAGGTTAGTTAATTGATTGAAATTTTTTATTGGTTGGTTGTGTCATGTGTTTTAGTGAAATGAATATTTAAACTGTGATTAATATGGTACTAACATACTGATGAAGGGTGTTACCCAAAAGCTTTATCTTGTGATAAATAGAGTGCTGCTTTACTGTTTTTGCTTCATTGAACTGATAGTTCCCACTAAGTTGCCAATACAGCCACCTCTAATAAACATGCCCACAGTATTTTAAATCAGAAAATATGACATCTCATACTGAAGTGCTTAAGAAGTCTCTGCTCTAACTTCAAAAACCTCCTAGATGCAGGGCAGTTATATAGGATACTCAGCATCACAATTACAAGCAAGCAACAGCTATAAAAAATACAAACAGTTAAAGATCAAAAGGGATCACCCATCTGTCAGGCCAATGACTTTAAGGCACTAAGTTGAGTCAACACATTTGCTAATGGCTTAGTCATAATTGATTCCATAGGAAGACATATACATACCTGTCTCAGCTGGCTCAACAAGGACAGGATAACAATAAGCTGTTGTACACATGCCAGGATCCAGCGTATCTCTAGATACCTCAAGTCCCTTCACTAAAGGTACACGTATGACTTGGTTATTGTGCATGTGGGAGTGAATGATTCAAGATACATATCCTTGAATTATATGAAGAGGTACATGATGGAGCTCTCAGAGTAATCATCAGCTGTTGTTATGAAACTAGTCGTAAAACACATCCTACCATCATTTAGGATGATATCATAATACAAACAAAACATAATTGTCTTTAACTATCAACTTGTTTATTGCTGCCATTCTAAGGAGTTCGAATATATATCAGCCTGGAAGAGAAGATGACAGCCATATCTGCTTTGTAAAAGGAAGACCTGCATGTTTCTCTTTATGGTTTTTATATATTCACCAAAACATTTATTCCCCCATAGAGCCTTTTCAGGTAAAATCAGAGTCCTCAAACTACTGACGCAGTCAAATAAAAAAAAAAATCAAGACTATTTAAAGGCAGCAAGGCTCTATGTCACAACACTAAATAAGAACTTGTACTCCTTACTGGCTTTTCTGACCCTCAAGAATATACACATCTGCATAGTTACTGAAACACAGTTGTGAGGTAGGGATAGCCTTCCTGTAGCACTGGCTTTAAGTGCCTATGATTCTTTTTGGCCAACTGTTGAAAATGACAGTGTGGTTTGTAGGGGGTATGCTCATATTCTTAAGAAGTCAAATCACATCCTGACTTATAAGTTGGGACAGTGACCTTGAACTCCTATATCCTTCTTACTGTCAATAAAAATAAACAATGCACCGCATCACAGGCAACTACAGTACCACCTCCATTTCACACACAGCTCATGAGGCATATCTAAACAAATGAGATTACCTTTTCTTTGAAGTTTGTACTATTGTCCTGGTGGATTTCAACTATCCTTCCATTAACTGGAAAACCTACATGACTATAAATAAATATGCAAAAGTTTCCTAACTTTTCTAAATGCTACCTCCTCAGACAAACTAGTTCTAATCCCAGCTATAGTGACTAAGACTCTGCCTTGTTATAGCTGCACTAGATAATGGGATATCATCTGATATTATTTATCTAGATTTAGCAAAAGCATTTGAATCACTTCCACAACTTGTAATTGTCCATGTTATGACAAACTGGCACTCCAATGTATATGTTGTGACTTGGATCCAGCAATGGCTTTCTGACAAAGACTGATGTGTAAAGCTCATGAATTGTGAGTCAAAGTTTTTTTTTTAATTAATAGAGGTGTTCTCCAAGGGTCTGTTTTGGTTTGAGGGCTGCTTAATACTTTCATGACTATGATGCCAGCCTTAAACAATTGTTGGCTACAGGGGCTTTGCAGATGATACAGAGACAGGACAACATGTCCTCATTAAATGACCATGAGAAGTTTCATCACAATCTAGACATACTGTATAACTGAGCTGATAAAATTAACATAGTATTCAATACTACCAAAAATATGTAATTTTGCATTTAGGTAATTTACATATTTCTTATCTATAGATGGGAATTTACTAGGAAGGGTCTTAAAATATAAAAACTTTGATGTGCTGATCAACAGCACTTTAATTTTTTGGACAAATACTGAGAAATGAGTGCATTTTAGTGCTGTTTAGAAAAACTATAAGATCTTTTTTGGATTATTATGCTAGTGTTTGTATCTGTACAGATGGAAAAGGTAAACAATATGTTGTTCATAAGTCAAAGAACTCAAGCAAAAAAGATATTCCCACTGAAAAATAAATGCTACAGCAAAATACTTATTGTGTTAAAATTGTATTTTATCTTGATTAAAAATAGGGGAACTTAGTATGGGATTTTAAAATTTCTCAGGATGATTTTCTTCTATCAGAATAGCTAGATGATGAAAACAATTCCAACTTATATAACGGAGTCTGAAACCTTCAAACAATTTTAGCTTATGTTATACAATGTATTTTTGAGGTGATATGGAAAGGAAATATGCCTCATCAATGACCTATTTGGAGTTGTGAGCCTTTATTTGCATTAAAATGTTGCAAAAATATTATGCAGCTATCATGCCTCACAGTGGTTTCCAAAAGGTGAATTAAATATGATGTCAGAGTTTGGGCCTTTCCATAATAAGGTAATGTGTGGGGGGGTCTTTCTTCTCTGCTCTCCCAATGATGGGAAATTGGGTGCATCAGTTTAAGGGTACATGAACAAATCGGCAAAAAGAAAACCACACCACTCTCCGAGCCTCCAGAGAAAACACCAAAATGTAGAAAAAACCAACACCGGTAGGCTCACCACAGCAAAAATCCTGTAAAAATACGAAAATCCACTTCTTCGAAAATCAAGGTCTCTTTATTAAAACACTGCAGACAAAAAGATAAGCGCTTTTGCGTGTTGTAACACACGCTTCTTCAGATCTATTTAATCAAAGGAGCAATGAGTTTATATACAATAAATAAGACTCAATCAAGCTTTTAATGCAAGCTAATTAAACAATTAACTACTTAATAAAACCTCTGATTTTAAAGGCACAGTACTCGCCTAGCTATCCACTGATTCAATGCTGAGAATAGGTAGAGAAAGCACTGAAATCTATCCATATACATGGTCAATAGATCTGTACCATAGAATAAAATACATATAAAAACTATATATGCATAAAAGATATAGGTAATAAAACACTCCAAACATATAAGAGTAAAACAATATATGAATATCATAAAATCAAATAACAATAAAATGTATAACAATCTATGCCCATTGAGGAAAATAAAAGATCCTTTCCTGTCATGCCATAAAATACATATATTGATTAATGCCAGGGGGTAAGTGAGCCATTAACTTAAAGATCCATTGTAATTCAATATTCTCTAACAAATTCATATGGTCACCCCCCCTGGTGCTGTGCTTAACTGTTTGTAGGACTCTAAAGTTAAAAGCATGTTCAGTGTATTCCATAATGTGTTTTGCTAACACATTCTGTTCTTTATGTTGTCTAATATCATAAGTATGATTGTAGATTCTTTGTTTTAACTTTCTCTTAGTGAGTCCTACATAGAATGCCGGACATGTGTTAAAATTTGCTAGATATATGACGCTTTCAGTGTCACAGGAAGCATAGAACCTAGGTATAAATGTGAAGTTCAAATATGGATGAAAAAACACCTGATCTTTGGTTATATATCCGCACATATTACATTTCCCACATGAATATGTGCCCACCTTACATATGGTTTTCAATCCTACATCAACATCTACTGTTGGATTATGGCAAAGCAGTCTTTTAAGATTTCTATGGTTCCTATAGGCAAATTTGGGTTTATCCCCCACTAAGCTCCTAGTCTGATCATCAACAGTCAACAACTTCCAATTGTTACATATGATGTTTTTCAGTGACCTATTGTCATTGGTATAGGTAATGGTGATCCTGATGTCATCTTTGATGTCCTTAAAATCCATTTTTGGTGCTCGACCAGAAATATTGCTAGGTACAACAGATCTATCTTCACTCAAAACTTCGGATCTAATTCTCTTTACCATGTTGGGATCATATCCCCTTTGTAAAAACAAATCTTGCATTATATTAGCTTCCATATACCTTGCCGTTTCATTCTTACACAGCCTTGCTATCCTGATGAACTGACTTCTGACTATCCCAGGGAACGTGTGCCTGGGGTGCATGCTGTTAAAAGATAGAAGCGTATTTTTCCAACATACTTTCCTATATAAGGTCGAAATCAACCTGCCTTCATGTATGGACAATGTTACATCCAAAAAATTGATTTCAGTGGGGGATGTCTCTAGAGGGAATCTAAGGAAATCCCTGGTACTCTCTAAATGTATAAGAAAACTTTCAAATTCATGCCTTGATCCATCCCATACAATCAGTATGTCATCTACAAACCTTCTGTAGATGACAACTTTCTGGTACAAATCATGGTTGAACATATGTTGTGTCTCCCAGTGATGCATCACCAGATTGGCATATGTGTTGGCACACGAGGTGCCCATTGCCACTCCCCATTTTTGATGGTATATTCGGTCTCTGAATGAAAAAACATTGTAAGATAGTACTAGTTCTATCAACTGACAAATGAGGATTTGTCTGTCATTACTAAATGCAGTATTGGTAATCATGAGTTCCCTGATGGCTTGTATTCCAGTGTCATTAGGAATGCAAGTAAAAAGATTTTTCACATCAAGGGTAATCAATAGATGCTTACCTATCATAAAGACTGTATCCAAACTTTCTAACACCTCTAATAACTGGTAAGTATCCTTCAAAATAGTTGGTATTTCAACAACTAAAGGACGAAGGGTGTTCTCCAGAAAAATAGAGATGTTGTCTGTAGCCCAGCCATCCCCAGAAACAATCGGGCGCATAGGTGGAGGATGAATGTTTTTGTGCATCTTGGGAAGGCCCTTAATCATAGGTATTTGTACATGTTCTTTATGAAAATAGTTAAACAAATCTTTGTCAAGTTGTCGACACATGAGCATGTCATACAGACAATCATCTATCACTTTATGAAACTCATACAGGATATCAAGAGAGATCAATCTATAGGTTTTATCATCAGCAAGCATGTCTAGCATAAGGGAAACGTAATCATCAGCATTAAACAATACAAGCCCCCCTCCTTTGTCAGCAGGTCTAATACTTATTGAATCATTCTCTATCAGAGATTTCAGTGACAAACTTTCATTCTTACTCATATTATAATATGTACATTTCTTTTTGTTGCCATAGAAATATTCATAGAAATCATTCTCACATAATCTAACAAAACACTCTAGGTGAGTTGGAAGGGGGGGGGTGAAAAAACACTTTTCGCTTTAAAGGGTGAAGCAACATGATGCATACTAGTAGCAGAACCATCTTTGCTGCCAAACATTAATTTAAGGGCTACATTTCTTGCAAAAAGTCTAATATCCACACATAGTACATGTAAATCACTTCCTTGGGAAGGTATAAATGTAAGCCCTTTGTTCAAAAGGGATATATCTGAAGGAGACAGTACTAACCTCGATAAATTAAAAAACAAACAGTCTATTGTCTGCGACGCTGTCTGTTCTGTTGCCCTTCTTCGGAATCTTTTCTCTTTCGCTTGTCCCAGCTGTTTAAACGCCCTCTTCTTTCTCCGAACTTCTTGATGGGATATGGTAAAAAACGCTGATCATTTTCCCCTTTTGATTGCAAAGTTTTAGGTATAGCTCCAGTCCGTTGGAAAATGGCTAGATTTTTATAGGCTTCCTGGTTAGGAAGCGGGGTAGGAAGGGAGTTCTCACATCCAGCACTAGAGATGTCCTCTGGTGGTGTAACAAAAACAGCGACAGAACTCGCGCTGGAAGCATGGTCCTCAGGCTGGATGCCTGAAGGTGTAACGTGTAAAGTTTCAGTGACAGTTACTTCCATTGATGTAGAAAGGGGAGGATCTCTCTCATTATTTTGGCCTGAAGGTGTAAATCTCGGCCAAACGAACACGTTCCCTGCAGAAAAATCACGGAAGTCTCTCTGCAGTTTACGATGCTTTCCCAGCTGCAGCTTATCGCTAAATGCCTCATCAATGACCTATTTGGAGTTGTGAGCCTTTATTTGCATTAAAATGTTGCAAAAATATTATGCAGCTATCATGCCCCACAGTGGTTTCCAAAAGGTGAATTAAATATGATGTCAGAGTTAGGGCCTTTCCATAATAAGGTAATGTGTGGGGGGTCTTTCTTCTCTGCTCTCCCAATGATGGGAAATTGGGTGCATCAGTTTAAGGGTACATGAACAAATCGGCAAAAAGAAAACCACACCACTCTCTGAGCCTCCAGAGAAAACACCAAAATGTAGAAAAAACCAACACCGGTAGGCTCACCACAGCAAAAATCCTGTAAAAATACGAAAATCCACTTCTTCGAAAATCAAGGTCTCTTTATTAAAACACTGCAGACAAAAAGATAAGCGCTTTCGCGTGTTGTAACACGCGCTTCTTCAGATCTATTTGATCAAAGGAGCAATGAGTTTATATACAATAAATAAGACTCAATCAAGCTTTTAATGCAAGCTAATTAAACAGTTAACTACTTAATAAAAACCTCTGATTTTAAAGGCACAGTACTCGCCTAGCTATCCACTGATTCAATGCTGAGAATAGGTAGAGAAAGCACTGAAATCTATCCATATACATGCTCAATAGATCTGTACCATAGAATAAAATACATATAAAAACTATATATGCATAAAAGATATAGGTAATAAAACACTCCAAACATATAAGAGTAAAACAATATATGAATATCATAAAATCAAATAACAATAAAATGTATAACAATCTATGCCCGTTGAGGAAAATAAAAGATCCTTTCCTGTCATGCCATAAAATACATTGGATATATAGAAAATGCTATCTGCTTTTAAGCACTGATCTAATGGATACATATTGATTAATGCCCGGGGGTAAGTGAGCCGTTAACTTAAAGATCCATTGTAATTCAATATTCTCTAACAAATTCATATGGTCACCCCCCCTGGTGCTGTGCTTAACTGTTTGTAGGACTCTAAAGTTAAAAGCATGTTCAGTGTATTCCATAATGTGTTTTGCTAACGCATTCTGTTCTTTATGTTTTCTAATATCATAAGTATGATTGTAGATTCTTTGTTTTAACTTTCTCTTAGTGAGTCCTACATAGAACGCTGGACATGTGTTACAATTTGCTAGATATATGATGCTTTCAGTGTCACAGGAAGCGTAGAACCTAGGTATAAATGTGAAGTTCAAATATGGATGAACAAACACCTGATCTTTGGTTATATATCCGCACATATTACATTTCCCACATGAATATGTGCCCACCTTACATATGGTTTTCAATCCTACATCAACATCTACTGTTGGATTATGGCATAGCAGTCTTTTATGATTTCTATGGTTCCTATAGGCAAATTTGGGTTTATCCCCCACTAACCTCCTACATGAACATGAACAAATGTAATTATGTTGGAAAATTTAACTGAAAGTTTACCATCAAAATGTTGAGCGCACATTGCTCAACACTGCAAATGCAAGCACCGACCTGTGACTGTTAAAAATGGCAAATACTGATGTTCCAAACAGCAAAATCTCACCCCCTTTTTGACCCATGTTACCACATGTTTTTAGGTGTAGAGCGATTGGAAATGTCGATGTTCGGTGTTTTTGTAACATTTTGGAGAATCAGCATTATGGGTTTTGCTCAACAGTGTCTACAATATGCAGTGTTGAACAATGTATGCTTAACATTTTTATGGTAAACCTTAACTGAATCATAAGCGCTATCATGACATTTCACTGTTCTTCAATTGAATTAAGTACTGTTTCAGTGGTGTGAAAGAGAGCAGGAGTAGAACAATAGTACTGAGCAATAGTACTGGACTAGTCACGGCATCTATGCTATTAGCTGATTACCAGATGGACTGATTGTTTATGCATGAAACAGCCAACTGCATTTGATGATGCTCTTGATGTATCTTTTATACATAAGTGCTAAATAGTAACCAGTATCAGTTTTGGCAAAATGCTACCATAGACTTGCTTGAATGCTAAGAGATTCTGAATAATTGGGCCTTTCTACATCAGTCTGTGAAGCGACTACCATCTGTATTTCTAGCAGAAAAAAGCAAACTAGCATATACCTAATGTCATGTAATACTGTATCAAATGTGTAATGTCCTGTTGCTTCTATTATACTCTAAAACTACTACTTTTAAGGGTTTTTTATAAAAGTTTAGGGTAAGCAGATATCTTTGAACTGTTGTTTTCTGCCTGTGCACTCAAAACCAAGCTTTAATTTTTTTCTTCTGCTCTACTATTTTATGCTTTGTGACTGCTTCCCACCCTATCTTCACCACTATTGTCTTCTTTATTTTTCATTACAGTGTCCTGTACATCAAAACTCTTAAGTTGTTCTTCCCCACTGCTTGGAGCTCAGGAATCCATGGAATAGCCGTGGCTTACAGTACGAGCACCCCCAAGATTGCCATCTAATCTGCAAGTGTATGTGGCCAGCTTTAAATTGATTAGCTGCTCTCAAATAATACTGAAAGGTCCTTGTGCATTTAAATATGTTGTTGTTGTTACAGAAACTATATCTTTTCTGACAGTGGCATGTGCATTCTCTGAGTCATCTCTTTAAGGCAATCCCTAGTGTACTCTTCCTGAACTTAGTCCCTGAAATCCTTTTTTCTCACTCAGAACTCACTGACATTGATGGGCAGTGACCATTGATTTAAGTGCAAAAGAGAAAGGACTTAAAATTTAGATGAAACACATTAAGAAATAAAAAGTATCAAATAAGGGTGAAGAAAGATGAGAATAGCAAACAAAAGAGTGCTGCAAAAAAGAACATCAGTAGAAAGTGAAATAATGTAGGAATAAAGTAGAGAAGCCTTTGATACTGCTCGCTAACCTCAGACAAGGCAACCTTTTTTTTTATTTTCACAGATAGTTTTCGATCATAATTGCTAGATCTAATTCACGGCTCAGCCTGCTCCATTTGCCCTCTCTATGCTTGGGTTCACTCCCACCGCCCATATTGCAAAACATATCTCAACTCACCTCAAACTTGAGTCACAATTATATAAATCTATCCCATACACTTACACTCAAATTATACCAAGCAAATGAAATGTTTCTCTCCTGCTTCAGCCTAACCTCCCTCCTAATAATCCTCAGCCTAGCCACAACTCCCTCCAACAAAACTGCCCCTAACTGCTACTCAACAGCAACTTCAATTGCTACCTTATCGAACCAACAAAAACACTACTGCAACATCACCCCTCACCTATTCCACTGCCGGTGTCCTTATACCACCAGGCTCAAAGGAAAAACCTTAACATCTGTCAGATCCAAGCTAATATCCTTAAATCCTGTCCTCAAAACAAAGTATGAATCACTGCTCAAATATTTTCTAACCAAAGTAATACAAAGTGGAGATATACATTCAAACCTCAGACCAAATATACAAGCAAACACTAAAAACCTAACTCTATTCGGCATTAACTTGAGAAGTATCTGCAATAAAATCATCCCCCTGCACACCTGGATCAAACTTAACAAGCCTGACATATTACCTCTGACTGAAACTTGGCTTAACCCCAACATAAAAGACATTGAAATTCTACCATCCAGCTATGCCATATTCAGATCTGACACACCAAAAAAGAAAGGTGGAGGAATAGCTCTCTTATTTATTTTGTTTTTTTTATTTCTACATTTGTTAACCAGGATAGTCCGACTGGGTGAGAGCCCATTTTCAGCGGAGGCCCATGGAGAAAAGCTCCAGAATTACAATTTACATAGGTATTATTATAATGGAATAATTTCATTGATGTGATAAAAGAAATAAAACTGTACAATTGGTATCTTAGGAAGAGTAATAACTAATATGGAAATAATAGTACACAATGAGAAATAAACATCATGCAATTTTTTTGATGGAGGGAATAGTTTTTTTCTATTACATAGAAATTATTTAAGAGAAAAAATAGATTGTATAAATAAAGAAAGAGGAGAATGCAGTTTGAGGAAGGGGAAGCAAAGGAATGAAAGTATAGATTCAAGGTTAGATCAGAAGACATATAGGGGTAGATTGTCCAGGGTCAATACAGGACCATATCCATTTGCTATATATAGTATTTTAGGTGCTTCTTAAATAGAGTTTTGTCTGTGATGTTTAAAATGCGTTAGGGAATGTTGTTCTAGATTTTAGAAATGCAGTGGGAATAGAGGGAATCCCCAGCCTTGCTTTTACTTTTGAAGACTTGTATAAGGCTTTTGTGAATAGAACGGAGTTGACAAGAAGTTGCAAATGGTTGGAGAAGTTCTTGTAAGGCAGCGAGTTTGTCTGAGCGGTATACTAAGTTGTGGGTAAAAGTGAGTTGGGTATATATCAGATGTTGGGGAAATTCTAACCACTTTGTCATAAGGAGGAGCAATGATGTGACCTGTGATGGGAGTTAGTGGCAAATTAGGCTATTTTGTTATAGCAGGATTCAAGTTGGATAAGTTCTGTTTTGCTAAGAGTGGTAAAGACAGGAGAGGCATAAAACAGAATAGATAGAAGGTGACTTCTAGAGATATCTAATCTGGCTTTGTTAGAAAGAAATGACAATGCGGTAAAGAGAGCCAAGTCTGGTATGCGTTTTTTTGATGGATTGAGATATGTGCATATCAGATTTCAATCTGTTATCAATGGTAACACCTAGTAGCTTAGTTTGAGAGGAGGTATTTATGAGTGTGTTGTTAGAGGAATATATGTGAAAAGAGATAGGAGATATGGATGATTTGGTGGGAAGAAAGAGCATAAGCTTTGTTTTGTTTGGGCTCAAAATAAGACTATATTTGTTTAACCAAGGTTCAACTTGTAGAAAGAATTGTTGTGTGATATCCTGTAGTTGTGAAAGGGAGGATGAATTACATATAAGGTTCGAATCATCTGCATATTGAATAACCGAGGCTAGAGGAGTGAGTAGATTTATGCAAGCAATTAGTGAATATGTTAAAAAGTAAAGGTCCTAATATGGAACCTTGTGGGACTCCAATATTAACAGGGAGTAGAGATGATAGCCCTTGTTTCCACCAGACAGCTTGTTGGTGTTTAGTTAGATAACTATGGAACCAAATTAGGGTAGAGTGGCTGATATTTAAAGTCCATAGTTCTGACAATAATTTCTGGTGTGAGACTGTGTCAAAGGCCTTAGATCAAGAAAGATAGCAGAAACATTTGTTTGGGACGAAAAACATGTTGAGTATGGGATAGAAGGGTGTTTGATAGGAGGTGATGTAGAAGTTGGGAGTGAATGTGTTTTTCAAATATTATAGAGAGAGAAGAAAGGATAGCAATTGGTCTATAGTTTGTAAGTCTGTGGAGTTTCCACCTTTATGCAGGGGAATAATGTAGGGGATTTTCCATTGAAGAAGGACGTAGTTTTCAGAGATAGAGTGATTGATAAGGATTTATATGGGGTATGTATGCGATAACTTCAGCAGCTATTTTGAGAAATTCAGACGGTAGATTATCAGCAGAAAGGCTAGTAGGTTTGAGGGTTTTTTTTTAAGTTTGTAAATAATGTGACTTGAAACAGGTTGTAAGGAGAAAGTATTAGTGAGAGAATTATTAATCATTGGGACGTGGGGTGTTGTATTCTGATTATATGTAATGAGAGAGTGTATAAAGATTATGAAGTAGAAATTAAACTGTGTAGCTATGTTATCCATTGAGGGGGATGCAGTGGGTATAGGTGTGGTAATGTTGCCAGGTTGAAGAAGTTTGTGAAAGGTGAACCAACATTTTTTTGGAATTGTTTTGGTGTTTCTGTTGTGCAGTGTAGTACATTTTTATCTGCTTTTATTTGTGATTTATCTTTATTTCTAAGCTGTTTGTAGAAGTTTAAATTATCTTGATTTCTGTTAGTTAAATAGTGTAATCGTGCCATGTCCCTTTGTTTCATAAGATCTTTTGTATCATTTGATAGCCAGGGTGAATGGTGAATTTCTATTCTGTCAGCTCTACAAGGGACTAAGCTATTTAAGATTTCCAGGAAGGTAGTATTAAAACATTGAACAGCAGCAGCATCTAGTGGTAATATTTTTAGGGGATACTAATTAATTTGTTGGAGAAGTGAGTGAAATGCTTTAGTAGTAAATTTTATTTTATTATGGACTAGTCAGCAGACTGATTGTCTAGGTGGATGTAGATTATGTCTAAGCAAAAAATTAGGCAGATGATCACTGATACTGCAGGGGAGACATCCTGCTGGGGAGAATGAAGGAGATTTGTTAGTGGGGCTCCAATCAAGAATTGAGTGTCTGTTAGATGCTTTCTCTATTCTGGTAGGACTTTTTATCAATTAGAAAAAAAACATGTAGGTTTATAAAGTTAGATGGATTATTGTTGTCATAGGTGGTCCAGTCTATATTAAGGTCTCCCATTATGATAACTTCCTGATGATAGGTTAAAGATACCCAGTGGAGAAATTCTTCAACTGTTGTTGAATTTTCACCTGGGGGAATATAGATGGCTACAATGATCAAGGATTTATTTTTACTGTTTAGTTTACCGAGAAGTATTTCAGAATTGTTAAATGAAGGAAGATTAGTATTAATAGGTTCTAATGGTAAGTTTTTCTTGAACATTATGGCTACACCACCTCCACCTTTATTTTGATAATCAGAACAAAATATGTTTTATCCAGGAGGTAGGATTTAATTGTTTTTGATATGTGATTTGATCCAACCTTCAGTCAGAATGGTAAAGTCAGGGGAAAAAAATCTAGTATAGCATATAGATCATGGACTTTATTTAGTCTGCTCCTCAGATTTAAATTAAGAAACAGAAGAGAGTGAGAGTGAGGTGAGGGGGGGATGATAATAAAATCTTTTGAGAAATGTGCAGAAGTTAAGTTTAGATTTGCTTGAGGGCCAGGATTGGGATAAATGCCACCACTCATTTGTAGTCATGATAATAAGCAGAGTATAGCTTTTATATATTTTAATAAAAGTTTATGGTTAGTTTGAGAGTTTCAGCTTTAGAAATGTGCAGACGTTAAGTTTAGATTTGCTTGAGGGCCAGGGTTGGGATGAATGTTACCATTCATTTGTAGTCATGATAATAAGCAGAGTATAGCTTTTATATATTTTAATAAAAGTTTATTGTTAGTTAAAGAGTTTTAGCTTTAGAAATAGTAGTATAATATTTGAGTAGAAAGAAATCTGCATGAATAATGTGGTGAAGACTGGGTGTAATGTAGTAGTTGATAAATGGGGTTTTTGTGAAGTGTCAAGGTAGATGTGGAGTGGTAGAGATTTTGATTATGTATGGAAATGTGGAAGTTTGTTAGAAGGTAGAAAAAGGTTAGTATGAGTAAGTAAGCTGTGTGGAGAGATAAAAGTTTTAATGATGAATGTTGTGTAAAGATAAAAGTAGAAGAAACAGGGTTTGTTTAAAAAAGCAGTTAGAGAAGGTAGTTGAGTGGAAAAAGTAGGAATTAGGTAAGTGTGTTTGGTGTGGCAATAAACTGATTTAGATATTAGTAGCTGAGGAGGAGGGAATGAGAGGGAGAGCTTTAATGTGATTGGATAATTGGTGATGTGATAAGAGAGGGGTATACTAAAGTTTTATTGGTTGTGAAAGAAAAGGGGAGTGGTTAGGTAAAGATAAATGTAGGAGTAGTGGGGTTGAGTGGGAAATGAGGGCAGGCTAGGGGAGCGGCGAGAGCCCAAGTATAGCCAGGACAAATGGAGCAGGTTGAGCCGAGGATGACCACAGAGCCAGAAACAATCAATTGTCTCACCACATCAGTGGACTAAAGGACAGCAGTACGGTATGGTAACAGAGGCAGATAATGGTCTGTCAACACTGATAAATAACTTTAATGGGACCAATGAATTTGCTTATGACAGACAAATGAACATAACTAGGGAAGGATGAGGTAGGGTGGAGGATTCCAGTAGTGTGCGTTTCCTGCAAGTTAAAAATAGAAGAGTTCAGTTGACACAATGGAAAAATATATCCGTACACTGTAAATGGCTTCCTAGTGACCCATTAAGGATGGCCATAAGTATAATGTTGAAATACAAGCTGTCTGAAGCTCTGTAGGGTGAAGAACACTGTAGATGCTATTTCAAAATGGCATTGATGGCAGCAGGTTAAACAGAGCATTAATGGCAGTTTGGGATAGAAGAAGAACCTGCCACTTATACCCTTCTACACTAAACATTACTCTATATACAAATAGTATACCAACCTTTCACAATGCTGAAATCCTAGTTACCTCCCTAAACCTAAATAAAACGAAAAGTATCTGTAGCATAATATTCTATATCCCATCAGGAAATAACATACCTGTCCTGGAAGATATACCATCCTGGACATCTCAAAACATTAACAAGAAACAATTATAATAGGCGATGTGAATATAAACTGGCTCTCTATCTCCACAAACTCCTCCTCTGCAAGTATTAATCTGTATGGTTACACATAACCAATTACAAGTCCTACAAGGTACAATAAAGATTATACTTCTCTCTCCACCCTGGCTTGGATCTTAGTATACTGCCAAGCTAATTTCACATCATACTGCACATTATCATGTTTTCTTAGGGACCACCTTCGAACATTTGCCATTAGAGCCAGTACTCACCACCTCAAAATGCACTCATTAAAATCAGTCAGAAATACAAAAATTAAAAGAAAAAACTCAACCAACAATCTCTCGACAATTTACTCTTTAATATAAACTGGACACCACTAAAGACACTACCCTTTGAAGAAGCAGTAAATCACTTCAATGCCACCTTCCTTGAGATACTAAACAGTCTACCCCTGTCCATATCAAAAGATTAAAACAGCACACAACCCCGTGGATAACCAGTGAATATACTGATCTAATGAAAAAATGGGATACTGCATGGAACAAATTGAAACTCAACAAACCCCTTGAAAGTCTCCAAGCCTTTAAAACATTCTGCAACACTGTAACAAAACTGGTTGATAAAAGTAAAAAAAGTACTACTCACATCTTCAGTTACAACATAAAAACAACCACAAAAATTTCTGGCACTCAGTATCCACACTCCTCAACCAAGGTACAAACAAACAGTTCTCCCCATCACCTGATCCCCCCAGCACAAACAGCAGAGGAATTTAATAGACACTTCATCAAATCCATAGCTGACCTACTAATCACAAACATCAACTCAAACCACACCCAATAATACCCCTCCCTAACCTCCAATAATCTTACTTCAGTCAGAGCTGATCATATAAACAACCCCACAAACTGTCAAGCCAAACATCCACAAAACCTATTCTTCTTTCAATACATACACACCTCTAAAATGAAAAATCTACTTCTCAAATTAAGGCCCTGTTCAACTTTGGCAGACAGTCTCCTACCTCAATACCTAAAACTCACAACAGACTCAGTTTTGTATCCAATTAGCATCCTCATAAACAGATCTATCTCAAAATCAATTGTCCCTACCATATGAAAACTATCCCACATAACACCAATACATAAAGGTAGATACTCCACCTAGCTATCCAACTTTTGCCCACTATCAGTACTATCCCCCATGTTAAAAATCCTGGAAAGATGTGTCCACCAACAACTTATGAAAATTCCAAATCCAGAATAACCTATTTGCCCCTACCCAGCATGGCTTCAGGCCTGGCTACAACACATCTTCGGCTCAGCTATCATTTGTTGATACTGTCAGTAAGGCCAGAAAAAAGAGATACTTCATATCTACTGTATTCCTCGGCCTGTCAAAAGCCTTTGTCAGGGTACATCACCCAATACAATTGGAAACTCTGTAGGCTGTACCACTCCCACAGTACAGTTGTGCCAAAGCTACCTACAAGGCCGGAAACAAGCTGTTAAATGGTCCAAACAACTATCCCCTTTCCTTCACAACCCCATAGGGGTTCCCCAAGGCTCCATCTTGGGACCACTATTTATTTAACATATTTACAAACAAACTACATACTGCCTCACTCCCTGGAAAATTAATCCAATATGCAGATGGCTCAGCACTAATCTGCACCTCTCATACTCTCCCAGACCCTCAAAACAAAACCCAAATTGCATTTACTTCAATTGAATTGTGACTCAAACGTGCTCAGCCCTTTTTGAATCCTAAAAAAACAAGCTTATCATATTCCACCTTCACAAAACCATACACAGCCCCACCCTATTCAACATTCTCTAAGAAGATAAAACAATACTGTCCTAGAGACTAAACTGCTACGAGTAATTACTGACAGCAAACTCACCTTTGACCTGCATGTCCAAGAAAACATTAAGAAAACGCACAAAAAACTAGGACTTCTCTATAGAAATAAGCAAGACCTGACCACGACTACAAAATTAACCCTGACAAAATCCTTTCTACTGCCCTCCCTACTCTATGGCTCTTGCTTACTCACTCACTTTTCAACCATGACAAAGCTTGAACAATGTTACAACAAAATAGCCAGGTTTGCAACCAATTCTAAATACAAAACACACCACTGTAAACCATTACAGGAACTCAAATGGCTTGAATTATCAAACCATCTCAAATACATTTAACTAACCATTACACATAAGCTAATTTATAAACACACTGCCTGTCCTGCCCTATATAACCCAAACAGACCACTTAGATCAGATGACAAAAATCTACTCAAAATCATCAAAGCCTCTAAAAAACAGGCAAAGCATTATACCTGTACTCAGTTTCTTAGCTTTAGAACTATCTTCCTCCCAGCATCAGGTTAACTCCTAGAGTATCACTATTTAAAGCTGCCCTAAAGGAACACCTATACAACTCTTGGTAATGCTCATATCTACCCCCGGGTTAATTTCTCTCGACTCTCCCTATCATGGTACTATTACTACTCCTATACTCTCCTACTCACATTTGAAATGTCAGATTTTAGCTTGTTAATTTAGCCTGTCGATATGTTTACACCATATCTAGTAATATAACTACCAGTCTCATAAAATTAATTATGCAAAATACTAATTTTCTGTTGTATGTCAAGAAATCTGTAAAAAAATCTGTATATACCATATCTTTGTTATTAACTAAATTTTTGAAATATGTACAAGTTGTTAACCTATATTATGTATATACATTTATGTTACTAATGTATCTTGTGATAAATTGTTGCTTTAACTGTTGGAGCTTTTCTCCCTGGGCCGTCACCGCAAATGGGTCATGTGACCTAGTCGGACCATCCCTGTAAACAAAAGTAAAATAAATAAATGACTATTAGGATATTCCCTGCCACGATAAAGAGTGCTTTGAGGGTTTTTATTTTATTTTTGTTTTGTTTAGCTCTATAAGCTATGCAATGCATCGTCGGGTAAAAAGGATCCATATGGTCAGATGCACTAAATTAACCAAAGGTAAATGGCTGTGGTCTTGTAATTTATATAGTTTGGACTAGGCTGTATGCAGCTGAACTGTGCATGACCCTTGTTATTTGCATATGTACTCCGTGCATGGCATATTGTAACTTCACAATGGAGTACATATATACATACATACATACATGCATGCATACATATAAATGTTTCAAGCACGGGCATTAATGTCCTTCTAGCTTGCCAATATACCAAAACACTTGTTCACATAATAAATGTCCAGGCTGTTCTAAACTAGTACTTGCTTTAATGTAATTTGGTAGTCTGTTCCAAGCAGCTGCAACTCTGTCAGAGAACCAGTTAGTACACTTCTCATTCCTATAGAGCCTTCTACATAGGTTATCTGATGATACTCTAGTAATTGTTTATATCCCCAAACATTCCCAGAGGTAGTTGTCCCTAAATGACCTATATACCTGAATAAGATCTCCTCTTAAATATCTGTAAGAGACACTGTACAAGTTCAGATATTTTAGTCTTTCATAATAACTTAGATTGTTCACATCCATTAATGCCCTTTGTATATTTCCGCTGTTCTCTTTCCAGTTTATTCATGCTTGTTTTCCTATAGGTTTTCCATATTGCTATTCCATACTCAAGTTTGGGTCTAATGTAACTAACAAACAATTACTTCATTATGTTTGATTTCCTAGACTTTATACATTTTTATACAACCTATAGTTCTATAACTATCATTAGCCATTTGGGTGATATGATTAGAAAAACTCATAGCTGAATCTACCCATATACCCAGGTCCTTAAATGAGTCTACAGTTTCAATCACTGTGTGCTGTATTAAATATTCACCTTTCAGTTTATGTCTCTCAAATCTCATATGCTTAGTTTTTGATGTATTTACCAACATTATTCTCCTGTGCTCAAATGGTCAATTTAGTCAAATTATTTTGCAGACAAGCCTTATCTGTAACACTTGTAATCAGTGTACCCAATTTCAGGTCATCAGCATATAGACTGTAGAACACCTCAGATGAAAAATTAAAGTCTGAAAGATACAATCTAAACAAGTAAGGGCCTAGGACAGAGCCCTGTGGGACACCTTGACTGTAACCAAGGATTTCACCTGTTCAGTTGGTGTGTGATACTTGCCATGTCCTATTTGTAGGCCATGTAGCTATCCATCTTATCAACAGTACATCAATACCTAGCTGTACTACTTTATTGATCAGTGTTTTGTGTATGACCCTATCAAATGCTGAAGTTAAATCTATATAAATCTCATCACAGCCCGATTTTTCATTCAGAGCTATTACTGTATTGTTATAGAACATCATGTTACAGATCTATTTTCAACATATGCATGCTGATATATGGTTTCAAGTGCCAACCTATCCAGTTCTGAGAATAACTTATCCAGTATTACCTTCTCCATTATTTTTCCACAACATGAAAGTAGACTTAAGGGTCTATATGATTCTGGGTTTGTCCTACTCCCCTTTCCCTTAAAGACAGGTTTAATAAGTGCATGTCTCCAATCTTGAGGAATCTCCCCATGTTTATATGACCTAGTGAATAATAAATATAATGACAGTGTAAGTTCTTGCTGAAGTGTTCTCAGGTCATTGTTACTTATTCCATCTCCTCCCTGCACTTTGTATGGAGCCAGTTTGCACAGTTCTTTTTCAATATAATCTGATTTGATTCTAGTATCTGGGGTTATCTGTATGTCACTAGGACAACTTACCACCCTTTTTGTGGAGCCAAACTGTTTTGCATAAGATTTTGTAAATATATCTATAGTCTGTTGTGTCTGAGAATAAATTTTAGAATCTGCACACAGTTTATCGATTTGTGTATCTTTACTCCTTCCACATCTTATGTATCTATAAAAAGGTTTCTTATTATGCTCAATATCTTTATATAAATTTTCTTCAATTTTTTCTTAATCTTGTCTAACACTATGCTTAATCTGTTTGTCCAGCTTGTTTATTTCAGTTTTAAAAGTTGTAGTTCGACCTCTCTTCGATTTCTTATATTTTTTGTCTCTCACCTTAATCAGGTATCTTATTCTTATGGAAATATACCCCCCTGATGTTGCGTGCCTAGATCCTTTGTTGTGTACACATTCCTTTGTTGTGTAGAAATTTGTATGTGCTGCAAAAGACTTTGGTACACCATTGTACTGTCTACCACCCTTTTATCATAGGGCACAAACATTATGAAGCCCAACCATGGTGCATTACACATTTATGCAAAATCAGACTAAGGCCAGTATTCATATTCTGGGGCTTCACATTTTCATAGCAGTATTCTGCAAAGAGCATTGCTACATTGTTATGCAAGTCACAGTCTTTCATGATGACTAAGAAAATGTGGAGGCATTTTGTTAAAGGGGCACTATGCCGTTCGTTTTAGCTTGAGCAGTTTGTTTACATTTTAGCACTGTTTAAGTCACATGATCACCCAGAGGCAAGGTTTTCAAACTGCCTTCTTACCATACTGCAGGTCAGATTACACAAACTCTCAGCAGGGCTTGGCTTTCTTAGAGGAAGTGTGAAAAGTTTACATTTCAAGTATGTCCTTTTCTGTTTACCTTCCCCCATCCATGGCAATTAGGTTAGCTGAAATCACTGCATTTCACTCAGCTGCATAACCTGTCTTGTCACACTCAGAACTGTTGCCTCTTTAGCACTGAATTGCTATGTACTTTACTTTACTTTACTTGTTTTGATAAACTAGGTCTAATAATTATTCAGGCTTAGGCAGTAGTATTTCTGTTTCATGTTTGTTACTACAAATCTTTTTTCATGCACTGGCAATTATTTCACTCATTTTTTGGCCTTTACTTTATACTTGTATTGTTTG
>NC_056735.1:990799353-990839584 GCF_019279795.1 Protopterus annectens | reverse complement strand
CAGGAACGGCATAGTGCCCCTACATGCCTCCCTATAGCAACAACCTAATATGATTAAGGCATAAGTGATAGAGGGAAGCTAGTATGCAGATAAGGGGCATTACATGTTTGTATATCAGTAGAATTCATAGACAAGAATCTAAAATGAGCTCATCACTTCACTGGGCAAAATAATTTATTTTCTGTCATTTTAGTGTTTGTGCATACATAGGCAAACTTCTGAAGGGGTTAGTGTGTGAAATAATTCATTTGTATGTCAGGGAAGTACTTATTCATACTTGGCAAATCACTGAAAGGATTGCTTGAGTAAATGTTTCATTTTGGTGCTTGTACATACATGGACATACTACTGAATGGATTGCTTGGGGAAATGTTTCATGTGCTTGTGCAAACTTGGTCAAACTAATAATGAGTTCAATGTGGGAAATATTTTGTTTTGGTGCTTGTGCATACTTGGGTATATTGCTGAAAATATTGGCTTGGGAAATGTTTTATTTTGGTGTCTGTGCATACTTGGTCCACCTACTGAAGGGACTGAGGGCGAAATGCTTCATTTTGGTGAATGTGCATACATGGACATACTAGTGAAGGAATTCCTTGGGGAAATGTTTCATTTTGGTTCTTGTGCATACTTAGACAAACTACTGAAGTGGATGATGGGGGAATGAATTCATTTCTATGTCATGTAAATGCTTGTGCATACTTGAACAAATTACTGAAGGGATTGTTTGAGAAAATGCTTCATTTTGGTGCTTGTGTATACATAGGCAAACTGCTGAAGGGATCAGTGGGGGGAAATATTTCATTTTGGTGTCAATGAAGTGGTTGCGCATAAATGGTCAGACTGCTGAAGTTAGCACTGGGCATAATAATTTATTTTGCGCCAATTATTGCTTGTGTATACTTATAAAAACTACTGAGAGGGTTTCTAGGGGGAAATAATTCATTTGTGTATTAGGGAAGTACTTGTGTATAACTTGGATAAACTACTGAAGGGTTTGGTAGAGGAGATTTTTCATTTTGGTGCTTGTGTGTAATTGGACTTACTGCTGTAGGTATTGATAGGAGAAATGTTTCATTTTGGTGATTGTGCATACTTGGACTTACTACTGAAGGGAACAGTGGGGGAAATGTTTCATTTTGGTGCTTGTGCATATTTGGACATACTGCTGAACAGATTGGTGGAAGAACTGGTTCATTCTGATGTCAGTAAAATGCTTGGGCATACATAGGCAGACTGCTGAAGTGATTGCTGGGGAAAGTAATATATTTTGTGCAATTTTTAGTGCTTGTACATACTTGGGCAAACTACTGATGGGGTTGCTGTGGGAAATAATTATTTTTTGTGTCAGGGAAGTGCTTGTGCATACTTGGACAAACTACTGAAGGGATGGGTAGGGGCTAGTTCATGGACTGCAGCTCAGATATTAAAGGGAAAATGTTGCTTTCAACAGCAGATGTGCATACTGCACAGATATTGGACTATGAATTACAAGGACACCTCATTTTCATAGACAGCTTTATAAAATTTCTTATTTGCATGTCGTTATACTTAAGGCATTTCACATTAACTTAAATGCTCTCTATGAATCTCCTCTTTGCAAAGTTCATCTGTAAACATTTGGGATGCATATATATATATACATATATATATATTTATTTATATGGTTCATAGCAGGGGATGGAAGTGGGAATAAGCTCCACTATCTATAAAATGTTCCCATGGCAAGCATATCTAATATACATCCTTTGACAATCCAGATCCAGCTCCTGGCCTTCACATGTGGCTTAGTTTCTATGTCTGGTGAAAACATTTTTACTGACAGGAGAAGGGTTGAAGGTAGGTGACTGGTGCCTTAAAACTGCAAGGCTCATCAGCCTGGGAAGGCAGCCCACCTAGTAGAATATAAACTCTGATTTAAAACTTCTGCTACCTTGCAGCAATACCGACTCATGGTAAAAGATTCAGGAGTAAACTCAGAGGAAAAATCTCTAGATGGATCTCCTAAGGCAATTTAAAGTTGTATCCAGCCTCAGTCTGGCAGCTCCTTTGATGACACCGATGCTAAGTTGTACTGGTATTGCTTTTCCTCATGGATTACAAAAGTGGAGTGGAGAGGTGGAACCTGATACTGGGCATCAGCTGTTTCCTCAAAATTCACCTGCCCAGGCCTATGCCCTGGAGAGAACACTCCAGCATCACTTTGTGCAGTTACCGGTAATAACCCAATGCACTCAATTGGCATAGACTGAGGCACTAGTGGCCACTTACAGTGGTGGAAGACATCCTTTTATCTCATTGGGAAGCTACCGGTCACCTTATGTTGGGCATCCCTGAGCCAAATATGAGCTGCCTTGCTATGGTCCACTTGTTACATGGGCTGTGTGGGGCTTAGGGAACCCCTAACAGATGAATTGTTAACCACACACCTGGAAAAACAAAAAAGGTACAAACTAAATGATGATGGAGACACATTTATTACTATGGACGTGTGTAATCTTTTTACTGTTATACCTCATGACAGTGGGATTGACTGGTTAGAAGAACAATTATATTATACCAACCTATATGATCAAAACAAAGTAAACGTTTTAGTTAAATTAATGCAAGTTGTATTGAAAAATAATTTTATATTTTTTGAGGGGGCACACTATAAACAGACCAGTGGAGTAGCCATGGGGGCAGCGTGCGCCCCCAGCTTTGCGAATTTTGTTTTGACATATTGGGAAATAAATTACGTGTTCAATTCAGATTATTTCAAACACGTCAAGTTTTATGGTCGGTTTTTAGACGATTTATTTATTATATGGGGAGGGGAACACGTAGTATTAAAAACTTTTTTAGAATATATTAATAGTAGTGTATGGTTTTTAAATTTTACACATGCTATTAGCCAGGACAGCATTAGCTACCTGGATATTAAGTTAACTTACGACAAAAATAAGAAGAAACTTGTGTCCAATATACATAGGAAGTCCACCTTCTCAAATTCTTATTTACATTTTGATAGTTGGCACCCTCACCATCAGAAAAAGGCGGTGGTAAAAGGCCAGATGGTGAGGGCAGCAAGAATGGTTAGTGAGGAGGTGGACTTTGAACATGAAATAAAGTTTATTATTACATTATTCTTGAATAGAGGGTACCCGAAGGATTTTTGTAATAGTATTGCTAAAGAAGTGACAGGAAAAAGGCACAATGGATTTTACAAGGCCCTATTAAATTGCAACGAGGTGGTATCTACTAATAGTGATAAAGGTCAACTCGTTGATATTAGGAAATTTATCTGCAATAATATTCCATTGTACATTACTACATTCAATGACATTTCCTCGAGAATTAAAAACATAGTAAACAAGAACTGGAATTTTATCAGTAAAGACAAGACAATAGGGGAAATTTTTAAAGGGCATGTAACATATGTATTTAGGAAGGACACATCATTTAAGGATTTGTTTGAAAGTTTGAATGTTATTACTAATAATATTTCACATAAACCTATGGGTGATTCCAAATGTGGTAGGTGTTCAACATGTAAACATTTGATTAATACTGGTACAGTTGTGACAGTTAACAATCACAACATTAAAATCAGCCAGCACATCAATTGTTACACTACCAATGTGGTTTATATCGCTGTTTGCCAACAGTGTGAAGGTTTTTATGTTGGCAAAACCAGTAGGCATTTGAGAGACAGGGTTAAAGAACATCTACTGGATATTAAAAATCATAAATTAACGAACGCTTTAGCTAGACATATAAATCAACATGAAAATCATTTTTTCAAGTTTTTTGGTGTATCACACCAGAACTTGGATTTACAGGGCAAAATAACTAAATTTAATTTAGATATTTTAGAATTGAGGATGCAGATATTTCTCAACGCCCACCAGTAGCCTGGACTCAATGAATTTATCAGCATTAAGCCTATTTTATGGCTAAACCATATTAAGGGTCACTAACATATGTTTAGAATTTGGTGTATAAAACTCATTACACACGTATATGTATTTTAGTAAGTATAGTATATTTGCACAGTAGTTATGTAAATTTATTTGGGGGATATTTTTTATGGACAATAGTCCATTTTGTTACATGTTTGAGACATTACATTACAACCATACACATATATTTTCAAGTACATAAAGATATATATTTCAGACGAGTTTTTATATATCAATTTTATATATTATATTTATTAACTTACCTGTATATTTATTGGCATATTTATATTTACCTATTTACATATTTACTGTATTTAATTATTTATAAACTTCATTCCCAAGGATAATTTTATAGTATATACATATTGCACATATTTCCTAATTTTAGAATCATTAGAAATATATATACATATATATTTCTTGCACGATATTGGGTTAGATATTGTTTGTGTGTCATATTATCAGTTATCCACACATACATTTATATATAAAATTCATTACAATTTCATTAATATTGTTTAGCAGTATATCATCAATAGAAGCACACATATATACAAACAACATTTTTACAAATTAATTTTTTGCAAATTGAAAAGGAATACTACACATTTAGTTAAAGTATGCATACTGTTTTAGCAAGTAGAGTTAGTATTTTTTGACAGTATTAATATACAAAGCGTATTTGCTGCCTTTATATTTTGTTGGTTAAGCATTTGTTTTTTTCCTTTGAACTTTTCTTTTGGGAAGTTGATTGGATAATTGGATGATTAATTGGTTATGTGAAAGATATTTAAGAGGTCCTTTTATAATGTTTATTGTTCTGAAGAAGTCCGTGGAGACGGACGAAACCTAGGTCGACGTTTTTTACTTGTATTTTATATCAATAAACATGGTTTGAGCGTTTATGGACCTTGGAATTCTTTTTCGAAGTACGGCAGCAATACAATATACGACACAGCACTTCTACTTTGGCTGTTGTGCTTTCTTCCCACGTTCATTTTTGGAGGTATTGGTTCTTGGTTTTTTCAGCTCCTTTGATGACACCGATGCTAAGTTGTACTGGTATTGCTTTTCCTCATGGATTACAAAAGTGGAGTGGAGAGGTGGAACCTGATACTGGGCATCAGCTGTTTCCTCAAAATTCACCTGCCCAGGCCTATGCCCTGGAGAGAACACTCCAGCATCACTTTGTGCAGTTACCGGTAATAACCCAATGCACTCAATTGGCATAGACTGAGGCACTAGTGGCCACTTCCAGTGGTGGAAGACATCCTTTTATCTCATTGGGAAGCTACCGGTCACCTTATGTTGGGCATCCCTGAGCCAAATATGAGCTGCCTTGCTATGGTCCACTTGTTACATGGGCTGTGTGGGGCTTAGGGAACCCCTAACAGATGAATTGTTAACCACACACCTGGAAAAACAAAAAAGGTACAAACTAAACATGCCTTTAGGCTGGGCACATGGAACAAAAGGATGGTGACTTCAGGCTTTACAGAATATATAGAGAACATCAGTGATGCTCAAAAGACAGCAGTCATTAACAATTAACCGAGCAGATTGCAGTTGGTCATTGTACCTGTCCAGGAAACAAGGCTGTCATTCATTGTCTGTCTCATGGAGAAGGACATTATTTCTTTCTGGCAGAGGAAACTTCCAGAAGAGACCAGGGAACACGGTGCTAGTCTTGCAATCAGAAACAACCTTGGTGGCTCAGTCATAACTACAGTCATACCATACCAAATGGATCCATACCTCTACTCACCCCACCTCCATCCTGAAACATAGTGGAAATATTCACCCTAACCCCAGACTCATGCATCAATTACCCACCATGTCCAACCCATTACTTTCCAATGCACACCTGGCACCAGTGCCCAGCACAATTTTCCCACCAGGTAATGAAACTAACCTCATTCTTTTCAACATTAACCTCAAAAGCATCTGCAACAAAATTCATGATATCCATCGCTTGTCTACAGTTTTACTCCTCAGACATTCTAATCACCACTGAAACCTGGCTAAAACAAGAAATAACTGACAAAGAATTATTCCCCCAGGTATTAACATACTCAGAATGGTCAGAAATCTTAAAAAAGCAGGTGGTATTGCTTAATAATTATAAAAACACATTAGGAAACAACTTAGGAATAACATTTAATAATGTTTAACTTCTGACTGCACCCCTCAATATCAAACAATAGACATCTGTATGTATGTTAGCAGTATACATCCCACCAGGCAACAACATTTCTACAGCCAAAAATATCCTCCACTGGATATCTGACAAAATCCCCCAGGAAACCTTCATCTTGGGCGACCTTAATATAGACTGGCAACCCATAAACAGCAACCTCAAAGAATCTGTTCAACTATTTGGCTTCACCTAATTAAAAAGCACCAGCACCAGAGTCAACAAAAGCACTGGTTATTGACAAACAAACCCTGTAATATAAAATCTTCTGGTTGCTTACCAGATACTGTACATGGTCACCTCCCAACCTATGTAATAAGACAACAACATGGTTCAAATAAACGAGTAGTCTATAAACAAGTTTGCAATTTTACCAGATTCCCTGTCCCACTAAAATTGGAATGTATTGAGACTAATGCTCTTAGATGAAGCAGTTACTCACTTCAGTTACACATTCCTAAAAATATTAAATGGATTTAGCACTAGTTAGGCAAAGAAGGGTATAATCTAATAAAGCAACATGGCTGACAAAAGAAACCAAACAGCTCATATTGCAAAGAGATAGAGCATGGAACATGATATAAGAAAAAACATAACATGCCTTCCAAAATTGCATATATCTCAGAAACAGTACTAATATCGTTGTTAAATCTGACAAGAAATTATACTATAGTAATCTCCAAAAAAGCACCAAAACAATACCCAGCTATTTTGGTCCTCTCTAGATAAAATATTAATTCCAGCCATACTGGTATCATTTACTTGCAATGGACTCGATCGAATGGTCGAATCATTGACTCACATCTGCAAAAACTGACATTGCTGAAATCGAGTATTACCGAAATACAAATTGAATGCGATCTTGTGATGAGCATTAAAGTGGGTCGTATCCTCGATTCATGTCTGCAAAAACTGACATTGCCAAAATCTGGTATTGCTGAAATACAAATCGAATGGGATCTTGGGATGAGCATTAACATGGGTCAAGATAGGGCAAGATTTGTACTTCCCCAATATTACAGTTCGACATTGCCAACCTTTGAGGTTTGGGTTTTGCAGGAAGTGGAATCAACCGAGACAGTCATGAGTACATGACAGTAAACCAGTCATACCACTACACCCTGTCCTTCTACTTCAAACAGCAAAGAGTCCATTGGCACTCAGTTCAACACTTATTTTATCCAGTCAGTTCTATCATTAATCAATGACCAACTCATTACACCTATCTAACTTTTATCTGTTCTTAAAAGCAGCACATTGTCTTTTAGTTTTCAGCCCATCCCACCATCAACCATAAAAAAATTACTAGCCAAAGTAAAAGCAACAACCTCAACTGCTGATATCCCACTGAGTAGGTGCAAAAACTGAAAACTATGTCTCATCCATCTGGATAAAATCCATTGTCACACCCCTTCACAAAGTAAGTACTTCAACAGAGTTAGCAAACTACAGACCTATTGCTATCCTATCAACCCTCTTTAAAATATTTCAGAAATGTATTCACTCTCAGCTTAGGAAACATAATCACACATAACCTCCTCTCCAAAACCCTGCATGTTTCAGGCCCAACCACGATTCTACTACTGCCATCCACAACATCACCAACATAGTAAACCAATACAGAAATGAGGGCATCCTTGTTTCTTCCCTTTTTCTTGACCTTTTCAAAACATTTGACACAGTATCCTCTTAAATGTTCCTCTCTGGACTTGCAGCACTAGGTCTCACTTATCCCTCCCTCAGCTGGTTTTACAGTTATTTATGCAATAGTCAGCAGGCAGCTAAATGAAAAAAAAACTTACATTTCAACAAATCTCTGTTGGTGTTTCCCAAGGGTCAATACTCAGCCACCTTCTATTTAATATTTTCATAAATAAACTTCATGATGTTAAAGACTTGCCACTCTCATACAATATGCCAATGATTCAACCCTTATCGGCTCATCTTTAACAAAATTACAGGAAATCACTCAAAAATCATTCACTGATATTGAAATATGGATAAAAATTCTAACTTGCTGCTTAATGCCAAAAAATAAATGTATGATTTTTACTCCAAAACAACACCTTAACCAGAAACACACATTTCATATTACTTCAAGTAATAACACAAAAACAGAAACCACAAGCCAAAATAAACTAATTGGAATAATAATAGATGACAACCTCAAATTTAATCAACACATACTTCATTCCATCAAGAAACTCACCAAAAACATGGTTCCCTCCATAGGGCTAAGCGATGATTACCTTAGCAGCATTATACCTCCTTCCTTCTCTGTTATATGCTTTCCCTATTCCTACAAATAGCAGCATTATGTATAAAACTAAAATAGCCTCCTGCTACTACAAATTAGCTAAATATGCAATCAACTAACTTAAAAAAACACAATACTGCCTTACATTAAAACAATTAAACTGGTTGACATGCTCACAACTAACCATTGCCCACAACCTATTTTACACTCCAGACAAATGCCCAACATTACAAAACAGACTACTGTACTATTCACCCACTAGAGAACTTCACTCTAGCAGTAAACTTCTACTGTGTGTCAGTAAGACATTGAACACTGCAGGTGACTTTGTCTATTCTCATTATATGTCAAAACTCTGTGAATAAAATTCCTGCACAATTAAAACAAATAGAAAATGAAAATAGTTTCAAAACTTTGATTAAACAGCACCTATGCCAGAGATGGCTCTGTTATTCCTGCACACCTGGCTAGCTTTACTCAGATTACTTTTTTCTAACTCTTAAAGTCACTTTGCTTCCAAGCCTTTTTTGTACCTTAGTGCTCCTCCTCCAACTGCACTAATTTCCTAAACTCTTACTTTTCCTCCTCCTCCTCCTCTCACACCCCACCACTAACTACAATTCTTCCTCTGTCCATTTATCTCACTGCTCATTTCCATAACTTCTTCTTTCATATCTTTCTTATCATATTTAAGCTACATTTTATTTGTCTGTAAATTATTACTAAACTCAAAACCACCCCAGTTTGATCTTTTTTCTTGTAGCCTTCATGCTATAAATACATTAATTGCTACTGTATGTTATTTCTCTGCTAGTTTGTTAATTTCTCTCTTTTCTGTGTTAAAATGTTATGCTCATGTAAAAATATTTAATTAAAAATCTTGTAAATAAGCTCATGTATAGATGTTTTAAATCTGCAGTTGTAAATTCAGATCATGTGTAACTTAAATGTGAAGCTTTTCTCCACAGGCCTCCGCTGAAAATGTGTTTTGCCCAATCACACTTTTCCTCGTCAACAAAGACAAATAAATTAATAAATACCACCAAATGTGGGGAATGTGAGACTGCTGAAAATTCAGCTACAAACACCAGTAGCAATGGTCAACAACCTTAGTGTCTACACGCCTACATTAAGTTCTACCCAGGAAGTCAAGGGCAAGTTCTGTGATGAACTTAGTGCTGCCATCAGTGTGGCCACTTCACATAAACTGTTATTCATTCTTGCTGACTTTAGTGCTAGAGTTAGCAATGACCATCCCACAAAACACAAATACATGCGAGAGATGCAACTATACGGCCAAACTGGAGGCTGAGCTCTCTCAACATAGGACTGGCATGACCAGACAGGAGGAGAAGGTAACCACACACACTATAGACCCAGTCTCACATAATACCATCACAACCTCAAATCATACACATAAACACACAAAGACATACTCGGAGGCTCTGATCAAAAATCTACCAAAACAGCAGAGGCCACCAAAGCAGACACCCAAACAACTACCACCTCAGAACACAACACCTGCAACACATAGACCACACAGTCAGAGTGTCAAGCAGTCACAGCCCTTAAGGCCAAACACAATGCCAGACACACTAGTCATTGGTGACTCCATAGTCAGACACACTGACGTCCCGCTCACCAGACTGAGTAAGGAGAAGGTCACAGTAAGCTGCCTGTCGGGTGCTAGAATCCGCCACATAACGCATGCACTCAGGTCTCTCAACAGCAGGTACAAGTACGACTCAATCATTGTCCACGCTGGTGTTAATGACCTGAGACGTACCTCCTTGGACTACATGAAAAGAGACATAGAGGAGCTCTCTGATTATGTAGCCCAAGCAGGTATGACCCTGACCTTGAGCAGTATCCTACCTTCACCAAGAATGATGCCACAATACAGAGATAAGATGATCGGCTTTAACAATTGGCTTAAACTCTGGTGTCATTCAAAGGGGATCCAATGTCTGTCTGCCTGGGATGACATGCTGGACAAGCTACGCTGCTTCGCAAGGGACGGCTTGCACTTGTCACCCCTGGGATTCCGGATTTTGGCAAAGGCTCTTGCCACCCCCATAGTGCCTTTTTTAGGCAAGGCTCAAATTCTAAACCTACCACCCTAGAACAAAACAAAGAAAAAAAACTAAGGGTAAAGCTGCTCAATGCCAGAAGTCTCAACCTCAAGATGCACGCACTCGAGACCCTTCTCAGTATGGAGAACATTGATGTCTGTGCTGTGACAGAAACCTGGTTCAAGGCTCCTGAGAGCACCCCAGCACTATCAGGTTTTACCTCATATCATGCGTTCCGGCCCCAAAACCCGGACAATACCAAGAAAGGAGGAGGGTATCCATATTCATCAAGGACACCCACACCTCAAGATTGGTGGCATCGCACGATGCATCGGAAACCATCCAGGTGCAATTAACCATAGGCAAGACTGCTCTGCAATTTGTAGCATGTTACAGGCCACCCTCGCAAACTCAGGAACCTCATATGGCCTTCCTGAAAACACTGGAGGGGATAAATGTATCTCCAAACACCATCATACTAGGTGACTTCAACTACCCTAATATAGACTGGGAACACTACTCAAGCCCAAACACTCTAGCCCAAAAGTTCCTGGAATTCATAAACTCAAATGCCATGGAACAACTACAAGAGGAGAAAACATACTTGATCTCATCATCACAAACATGGGAGCACAATGTTCAACGCCGGAAGTATACCCCTCACTGGTGAGATCTGATCACAAACTAATCTCGCTGGAGGTCCTCATCCCGCCCCACCGAAATGAAAAAGACCACAGTAAAGAACTTCTCGAAAGCCGACTTCACACTTCTAAAGACTAGTGTGGTCTCCTTTAAGGCCCCTGAGCTGGCGGTTAACATTACTCAAACCGCTGAATCACTTACAAATGCCTTCTACCAGCACCTGCAGGGCTGCATGGATCAGGCAATCCCAAGCAAAACAAAGACTCTTTGTACCAAAGGCAAGCGTCCAGTCTGGTGGACCCCAGCCATAAACAAACTCTACAACAAAAGGAGAAAGCTACTACAAGATAGAGCAAAATCCTTAAAAGGTAAGACACTGCTGATCACTATAAGTAAAAAGATAAGAGCTCTCATAAAATCATCCAAAGCTAATTTTGAGAAAAAAATAGCTAAGGACTCTAAAGGCAACCATAAGGCATTCTTTAGCTATGTCAGAAACCTAGGAGGAAACTCCCAGATATGCTCAGAATTAGTTCAAAATGATGTGAAGATTACTGATCCTACAGACATTGCCAACATACTGGCTGACAGGTTCAGTGCAAACTTCTCCCCCCCCTAAAGGAGAGATATCTATACCAAATGATTGTAGCCCACCAACCAACACTAAAACACAGGTTAGAACTGCTCTCTCCAAGGCAAAGAACATAGCATCCATGGGACCTGATGGTGTCCGCGGCTGTGTGCTCCATGAACTCAACGAGGAATTAAACCCACAGTTAGGACAGCTGTTTAATCTTAGTCTCATCTCCGGGTACGCACTCCAGGAGTGGCGCAGCGACTGTGGTCCCACTCCACAAAGGCGGTGCCTCCACCGACCCTGGAAATTACCGTCCCATTAGCTTGACAAGCCTTATCTGCAAAGCCATGGAGAGGATCATAATGGATCTCATAAATAAAGACATAGGGAACTTGCAGACTTTGGATCCAACCCAGTTTGGCTTTGTCAAAGGCAGATCATGCCTTCTAAACTTGGTTGACTTTTGAAACAGTCACCAAGGCCATTGACGAGGAAAGGCAGTCCATACAGCCTACCTAGACCTGGCGAAGGCTTTGATACAATACCTCACTCGGGTATCATTGAAAAACTCATCAACTTAAATGTAAACCCATACATTACAAGATGGGTTGCAAACTGGCTGAGTGACAGAACCCACAGGGTCAGAGTTGCTGGCGCCATGTCAGACTCAAAGCCTGTCACAAGTGGTGTCCCACAGGGCTCAGTCCTGGGCCCACTCTTGTTTGGCATCTACTTTTCTGAAGTACAAGCAAACACAGAAGGGTTATGGCTGACAAAGTTTGCAGATGACTGCAAACTGTGCGCCGTAGTTGAAAACACATCCGACACAGATATCCTTCAGAAGGGTCTCACAGAAACGGATAACTGGTGCCAGAGCCATGGCCTAAAGTTAAATGCCAAGAAATGCATAGTCATACCCTTCGGGAAAAATAAGGTTACCCTAGCTACCATATAGGTGGCAATCCCTGAACACAGAAGAAGTTATTAGGGACCTGGGAACCCAGGTTGACAGTAGCCTTTCATTCGACACTCATATTGCTAAAGTAGTTAGGAAGACCTTCTACATTGCCCACCTTATCATGAAGGGATTCACATCTAGATCAACGGAAGTCATAGTCTCCCTATACTCATCACTCATCAGACCAATGATCGAGTACAATGCCCCATTCGGAATGTATCTGACCCGACACTTGCAGCAGCTGGAGAGGCCACAAAGTTCCTCACCAAAAGGATAAAGGGTCTCAAAAATCTGTCTTATGCTGCCCGACTGAAAGAACTCCAGTTATATTCAGTTGCTTACCGCTTGCTCAGAGGTGACCTATGCCTGACATACAAGGCCATGTCAAACCCAGATTTGATGAACATGCTTCATCTCAAAAAATCTAGATCCCTCAGAGCCACAAGGGCGGGAGACTTGAACCTCGACACGGTTATTAATAGGATGTGCTGGAGGGATAGATTCATCACCCAAAGACTCCCTATGCTGTGGAACAAAATCCCGGTTTATGTGAGGCAGAGCACCTCGCTGACCTTGTTCAAGAGGAATCTTGACCAATGGATGGGAGATCGCAGATACACCCCAGGGGTTACCTCAGTGTCACTGCTCGACAGAGGCACAGCAAAATAATGGGCATAGTTTCTCCAAACTAAAGGGGTGGCGTAAGCCACAAAACTATGGGCTAGGCTTATAAATGCCCTCGGGCAGATAGCCTAGTATGAACCTATGAACCTATGAACCTATGAACAGTACATCCTGTCTGGGATATTTTGGAGCAGGAAAGATAAATGAAAACAGACAGCTTCTCCTTGAATTTTATTCCCAGTATGACCTCTGTATAACCAACACCTTCTTCAATGTAAAGCCCAAGCATAAAATTTTGTGGTAACACCCAAGATCAAAACATTGGCAGCAGCGTCACCTTATCCTCACCAAATACAGCAGATTAAGTAGTGCCAGGGTAACATACCACAGTGCAGACTGTGATACCAACCACTTGCTCATGTGTGGTAAAGTCAGCATCCAGCTGTGAAGATTCTTTCACTCTAAGAAGAAGGGAGGCCAAGCACTGACGCAGGCAAGACTTGTGACCCTTCAAAAGTATTCAAGTTTGTCCAAGCACTTGAAGAGGCCTTTCCCACCTGGATGACACTGACATCAGCAAGAGATGGAAAAAAAACTATGGAATGCTATCTGTAACACAGCCATAGCTATCTCTGGGAAGAAGACAGTCAAGACTGCTGACTGGGTTGAAGCTTACACTGAAGTGCTGACACCCCTGATTGCGAAGAACAGATATGCACTGGCTGCATAGAAGTCCTCCCCAAATGAAGAAAACTTGCAGGCACTCTGGTGTGCTCAGAGCAAGTGCAGCAGGTAGCTTGTGGCTATGCAAATGATTACTGCCTCCAAAATTGCTTCAAAATTCAGCAGGGGGTGTGTTTGTGTGTGTGTGTGTGTGTGTGTGTGTGTGTGTGTGTGTGTGTGTGTGTGTGTGTGTGTGTGTGTGCGTGTGTGTGTGTGTGTATGTATATTTTACGAAATTACTTTTCAAAATTTCAAGCTTTTAAGGGCATCCTTCAAGTTATCTGCAGAAGCACCTCAAAGGTGGATTTCTTCTTGGTTGAACTTGACTCTACTCAAAACTGGATGAGCCCAAATAAAGCCTTACTGAAAAATGCAGTTTAAATGTTTACCCTTACCAGACTATTTTTAGTCTTACAACAGCTAACACAAAGAGAGGGAACTGCTCATATTTGTATGTAATCCCAAATAATGTACCAGCCAAATGAATAAACACTCATTCATCCTACTTTAAAGTTGATCACTGTTCTCTCTTTGCCTGGCTCTCTTATTAAAGGGTACAATACCAAATTTATAACACTGGTAGAGTGACTCTTTAGAATTCAAACACACACACACACACACACACACACACACACACACACACACACACACACACACACACACAAAACACATATGGTTTTCTAAAGTTATCCACTGGGAAGCTAATACTAGGGTCTAACTTTCTCAATTGTATTAACGTCTGTTTTAAGTTTGCTTCTGCAAAATGCATTAGAAAGTTGTTGGAATATTTGCTAAATAAGCCAAACCAAACACCTACAGAGCTATCTCCTGAATTTGTGTGACTTTCTGAAAATTTCAGCAACAGCTAAGCCACATATCACATTATTAACTTATCTCTGTTACCAATCACATTGTAAAACATGGTGTTATACCATTGTCAAAATGTCTCACCCTAAGGTGATTGCACAGGCTATAGGCCTATGTACAAATCAAGGCTATTAACAAAACTTGTGGAGAAAGATACTTATATACAAATACTCAACCAGTGGACAAAGCATTGCCTTCTTCCAATGTGCAGCATGGTTTTAGAACCAGATATCATACTCAAATGATCATATTTATGGTAACAGACTGCATTTTTGGAAAGGAAGAAAAAGGCCTACTTACAGAAGCAGTATTTATAAACTAATAAAAGGTCTTAGAACTTACAGATCATATTGTGCTTCTGCTATTTCTATGTAACCTGAGTACAGATGATGTCATCAGTTGTTAAGTAGTTTCTTGTGAGGTTATACATTTACAAAAATAAAATAAAAAGACAAAACTGGATAGGAAACAGCAGCAAAAACCTTCCGGGATGTGTAAGCCTGAGTAAAAAATTCCATGGGGCTAAAAAAAAGTTTTATTAAATCACCAGTCATGCGCTTTCATCCCGAATACACTTGGGACTTCTTCAGAACTGATTAACACCAAAATACAATTCTACTTAAATACTCATCAAACAAGAATTAATTAAAATCATGTGATATTCATGATACTAAAAACAAGAATTTCAAATGAGACAATGAAAAGAAAAAAATACATAGCTGTCAAAATTTCACAAAACTTGTTAAAATCCAATGCCAACCTAAATACAAAAATATCAATGTTTAAAAAATAATAAGAAAAAAAGCATTACTATATTAACAACATTTCAAAAATGAATAAATGTTTTAAACAAAATACAATATTCTTGATCTAAAGGTCTTGTGCCCTTTTCTTTAAAACCGGAAGAATAGAGAGTTTCTCATTAAGACCTGGGGTGTAGTAGAATTTAGTTTCGGTTGCCACTGTAATTCTCATCTTTCAAAATCCAACTCCCACCAACCTCCCCTTGGATTCTTGGAAATAATATCAAGAATACCAACTCTATGCAAACTAAAGTATGCTTAAAAAGAGCATTATTGGGATTCTGTTTAGAAATTACATAAATATGTTCATAAATCCTTTTTTTACAACTGCCTTATTGTCTTTCCTACATAAAAAATCCACATTTGTCACAGATAGCAATATACACAATACCTCTAGTGGCACAATTTCCTTTTTTCAGGGAAATCTTAAAAGGAACATTATGTAAAAAAACAGTGGGTCCCAGTAAAACAAGGGACATTGTTTACATGCTCAACACCAAAAAGTACCTTTACAGCTGGAATCTGCGGGGGCCCTTACATGTTCAAAGTAATATTTAAGATTTCTACCGTTCCTAAAAACTAAATTTGGTCTATTCCCTAGGACCTCAAAAATTTCAGGGTTACTGTTAAAGATGATCCAGTTTTTGGAAATAATGTCCTTAATCTCCTTAGAACCAAAATCAAATGGGACTACCATACTATTGTTGTAATTCTGTTTACCACAACCCATTTTGTTGTCCTTAAAACCACCTTGAAACACATAGGTATCATCTCCTAATATTGGTTTAAATTTACAGCTCCAAACTTTAGAACATCTTCACTTATTTTGTATAATAATTCCTGTGGGTAAGCCCTCTCCAGGAACATCTGAAAGGATTTTCCAAGTTCAGCCTTAAAATTTGCTAGGTTCAAGCACATTCTCACAGCTTGTACTAACTGCCCTTTATAAATGTATCTTTTTGTATGCTGGGGGTGGTTATTTTGGTAATCCAGGTAGTTGTTAGAGAATGTATCTTTCCTGAAAATCTTTGAAGAAAAGGTGGAATTAAGAATGTCTTTGTACAACTTCATGTCTAAATAGTCAAAACTAATACTAGAGGAGGTAGAGGTAAATTTAAAATATGTACAAATATAAAAAATCCTCTATGTCCCGTGAAAGCATTTTCCAAAGAATAAAGATGTTATCCAGGTAACGTAAATAAATGTACCAACATTGCTTAAAGTCCAAAGTAAATACAAACTTCTATTCTCAAGCATAAAGGACCAAGTTGGCATAAATGGGTGCACAACTTGCTCCCATGGCTAAGCCCTTAGTCTGCTTTAAAAATTTCTCTCAAAGATAAAAAAAAATATTAGCTAAAATAATTTTCATAGCTTCCACAATGAAATTGAATAGAGTGTTGCTCAATATGGTCATTTCTATAACTGCTTCATAAAAATGTTCCAAACCCTCCTGATTCAGTATAGATATAAAAATATCTACCACAGCAGTTGCATTAAAGCAACAATTATCACTATACCATTATTTTTTGATTTTTAGAAAGAAAATCCCAAGAATCCTCTAAAAGGTATTCAATTGATCTAATAAAATTTTTCAGTAATCTATCAATAAAAACAACAGGGGGCTAAGTGGAACAGTGATGGGCAGCAATAATAACTTATATGATGGCTGATAAATATTTTTATGTACCTTCAGTATACCAAATGCTATAGGGATAAGTGGATGATCATTACTTAAAAAAATAAACAATTCTTCTGAAATAGCCCCTTGTAAAAGGGTATCTTCCAAAAACAACTGAATTATTTTATAAGCCAGATCTATCTAATTTTTGGAACCCTCTTGATATTTAGCCATGTTGTGAAAATGTTCCAGTAATTGGCAGACGTAATCAAATTTGTCAGGCAAAACAACCACCCCCACCCTTATTGCGTTTCATAATCCTAATATTGTCTTTAGATCTACGTTCCTTAATCAACTCAGATTTTTGTTCTGGGAAATTATAAAATCTCTTTTTGTCTTTGTTAATAAATGAATATATTTTAACAGAATGTACCCTCTCAAATGCCGCAATAGTTTGATGGTTGGGGGGTTAAATCAACTTTTTTTCTTGAACATTGAGGCACTTTTTGGGTTTGAAAGCTCATTAAGTGACTGGTCTTTAAACATTAATTGACAGTTTAATTATCTTGTATGAAGTTTAAACTCTGTGATGAAATCTACTGTGTAAACTCTACTTGTGGGAACAAATGTAAACCTTTTTTTAAAAAGGTAGACATACATTTCATTAATACCAATATCTGTGTAACTAAAAATATTAAATCCTTAGAACAACAATTTCCCATTAAATGTTTTGGTAACCACATCAGTAGAGCCTTTTGTATTATGTTCTATATTTAATAATTGTTGTTCTTGTTCTTCCAAAATTGCCCCATCCCCTTGTTCCGCACATCCTTGGGGCTGGAAGCTTGTGAGAAAAGTCCTTTCCCCTTTTCCTTTTCATTATTCTTTAAGATTTTTTCAGAGGGGGAGTAATTTCTATCATAATCTGTCCCATTCTCCCTATCTTGATCAGGGGCATCTAAATCTATCTTTTCTGATCCATCCTGTACTTGAAATTTTCTATAATATCCCCCTGTTTGATGATAACCCCTATTATCTTCTGTGTGTTTTGGGTTATTAATATTACTAAAATATGATTTGGGTAAAGGGTAGGCTATATGTTTTACATACTCTCATCTCTAGAAAGTTTCTTATATTTACATTCTAAATTAACCTTCACCTGATGTTCAACTGTATTAAAAATGTGTTCATACTAAAAGGCATTTGAATCAAAAAGCAAGTCATCCAAAATCTGTTTAAAATATTCAATTTTTCTAACAATTTTTGAATGTTAGAATTATTTAATTTAATGATGAAATTCATTAACACCATGTCTGTCAAACATCTCTAAAAGTTCATTCAGTTCACTGTCACCTACGTGAAAGCCATTAGGAAATTTGAACATCCTTAGGCCTTTCGGTGCATGTTTATTTTAATACTATGGTTTAAAAATAAATTATCACATTGTAGGCTCCATTCCCTGATTAGTTTTAACTCAAAGTCATATAATTTCTTTGGAAAGGATTTTGGCTGCTGAGAATAGAATGGCCTCGTAACATCCAAAGGAAACATAAGGTGTTTATTAAGCCAGTCCTGAAAATTAAACATTCTTTGCCTATTTGGTTTGTCCCCCTGCATCAAGATGATTTGTTACCCAGAAAGAATCAGTAAGTATGGAGGGTGTGTTGGAGAAGTCACCCTGATTGGTTAATTCTCCTTGCCAGTTCAAAAACTTCCTCCTGTAGTCTTGTACTGATGAAACTGGAACTCGTAGTTTTCCCAAAGAAGAATCAATCACAGCAACTTGCTGAGACAAAAATCACCACTAATTGAGTTAAAGTTCCTTCTCTTCTCAAGTTGACAAAGAAGCTAACAATCCTTCCTGTAAGTTCATAGAAACTGGAGCAGCATTAAATCACTGATGTGAAGACCCCAAACCAGATTTATCTTCCATCTTAATAAACTGTTACCAAAAATTCCAATAATAAAAATACTCAGAACTGGCTAAAATCCTGCTGTAAAATCCAGTTGCACTGCCATTAATAATTAACAGCAACAAAATCCTTTCTGGATGTGTAAGCTGAACTAAGTAAAAAACTCCATGGAGCTAAAAAAAAACTTTTATTAAATCACCAGTGAAGTGCTTTCTTCCTGAATACACTTGGGAGTTCTTCAGAACTGATTAACGCCAAAAACAGTCCTACTTAAATACTCTTCAAACAAGAATTAATTAAAATCATGTCACATTCATGATACTAAAAACAAGCATTTCAAATGTGATAGTGAAAAGCAAAAAATACATAGCTGTCAGAAAAACTTAAGTTCTGGTGCCTACCCTAAATAAAAAAACACCAGTGTTTAAAAATAATAAATAAAAAATAATAAGTAAAAAAAAATACTATATCAACAACATTTTAAAAATTAATAAATGTTACAAATAAAATACATTTATGAAGGGCAGTTACTTCAAGCTGCAAGAATGTACTCGAACCTAACAAATTTTAAGGTTGAACTTGGGAAAATCTTTTAGAACTTTCTGGAGAGGGGTTACCATCAGGAATTATTATGTAAAATAATTCTTATTTCAGGAATATTTAAGTAGGATTGTTTTTTGGTGTTAATCAGTTCTAAAGAAGTCCCAAGTGTATTCAGGATGAAAGTATGTGACTGGTGATTTAAGAAAAGTTTTTTTTTTAGCTCAGTGGAGTTTTTTACTCAGTTTAGCTTACACATCCAGGAAGGTTTTCACTGCTGTTTCTTATCCAGTGTGTCTTTTTATTTTATTTTGTTTACTGGTCATTTTGTTGGAAGACATGTTTTTGCATTGTTTTTTTTATTTTTTTATTTTAGGTCATATGTTTAGTTTAAAACTGGTTGACAACTAGGCCAGGCAGGGTTACTTACATGTAAGAAAGTCACTAGGATCATTACTGGGACTATCTTATTTTCTTAAGCAATGACTTTCTCTTTACCCCTATCAAAACTGTATTCCTGTTGCTGAGAAAAGACTGAATGAGGGCTCTGCCAAGATTTCCTCCAGGATTATTGTTAACTGACTCATACTAAATTCATCAGAATCTGCAGCCAAGTTGTTGGGCACACATCAGGAGCTACATCATAATGAAACTCTTCTGAATGAGGACACAGCAGATGCAACATTAAGGCAGGTGGGCAAGTATCGATGTTCAGGTTTGTTTTAGATCTTACTCTTTTCTTTACAATGCACACACAGGCAGTTGTTATAGCTCTGAAGTGGCTAAACATTTACTGCAGACTTTCAATGAAAGCAATTGATGGAATAATGTTTTTTCAAGGCTTGAACATTGATTTCCTGTTATTACATATCACTGCCCAGATTACTGAAACTATTCCACATAACACTAAAGTCAATCATTTCAACTCACTTTCATCAGAGGGAGAGTACCACTGTTATCTATACAAAATCTGTAATTGGATAGTTATCATAGTGAGGGCTCTGTTTTTATTAAATACACTTTTAAATTGCTAGAAATTCCAAAAAAATGTCTGCAGCATCCTTTCATTGCCCTTTATGAGCAGATGAGCATAGTTCTCAAATATTGTATTGCCTCTATGTGAACCAAATCTCTGAGTGAAGGATCCTTTATGAAAGTCACTCCTGCTTGCAGAACAACACATCTGTTCATATTAAGAGCAAGAAAAATTACCTTTTATGATACCTGCCAGTATCAATGCTAGAGAGAGAGAGACATAGCTAGATATAACATGTTATCATTCTAGAATGTTCTAGAATGAAGTAACACTGTGTGCATAGGTTCATAGGTTGATACTAGGCTATCTGCCCTAGGGCATTTATAAGCCGAGCCAGAGTATGTTTGGCTTTTGCCACCCTTTTAGATTAGTTGACTGTGCCTTTGTATAGTAGGTCACAGAAGGTAGCCCTTTTAAGGTTTGTTTACTGTACCTCTGTCAAGCAGCAACACAGAAGAGATCCCAGGGGTAAACTTATGATCTCCCATCCATTCATCAAGATTTCTCTTGAAGAGGGTCAGTGAGGGGCTCTGCCTGACATGGATTAGGATTTTGTTCCAGAGTGAGGGGAGCCTCTGGGATATGAATCTATCCCTCCAGCATGTCCTATTTATTTCTGTGCTGAGGTTCAGGTCCCTGGAGCGTGTAACTCTAAGGGATTTAGATTTCCTGATATAAAGCATGTCCATTAATTCTGGATTGGACATGGCTTCATACGTCAGACACAAATCGCCTCTGAATAGGCGGTATGCAACTGAGTAAAGCTGGAGTTTCTTTAGCCGAACTGCATAGGGCATCTGTTTGAGCTCCTTGATCCTCTTGGTGAGATACTTTTGGGGTCTTTCCAGTTGCTGAAGGTGTCGGGTAAGGTACATCCCAAACAGGGCATTGTACTCAATTATGGGCCCGATAAGTGATGAGTAGAGGGGCACAATGACCTCTCTTGATCTAGATGTGAATCCTTTCATGATAAGGTGGGCTATATAGAAGGTCTTTCTAACCATTTTGGCAACGTGATTGTCAAAGGAGAGATTGCTATCTACTTGGGTCCCCAAGTCCCTAATTACTTCTTCTGTACTTAATGGATTACCACCTATGTGGTAATTTGTGGGCACTTTGTTTTTTCCAAAGGGGATGACTATGCACTTTTTGGCATTAAGCTTTAGGCCATGGCTCTGGCACCAGTTATCCATCTCTGTAAGACCCTTTTGGAGGATGCTTGTGTCAGTCGGAGAGTCGATTATGGCACCCAGTTTGCAGTCATCTGTGAATTTGGTCAGCCATAGTCCACCCGTGTTAGCCTGTACCTTGGAGAAATATATACTGAACAAGAGAGGTCCCAGGACTGAGCCTTGTGGGACACCACTTGTAACTGGTTTAGAGTCTGACATGGCACCTGCTATTCTGACCATGTGGGTTCTATCCCTGAGCCAGTTTGCAACCCATCTTGTGACATAGGGGTTGATATTTAAGCTGGTGAGCTTATTTATGATGCCCGAGTGGGGTATTGCCCTTAACGAAGCCGAATTGGTCTGTTGCTGAATTGTATATTGTATCTATATCTATATCTGTAAATATATATATATATATATATATATATATATATATATATATATATATATAGCTATATCCATTTATATATATATATATATATATATATATATATATGTATAGTATTCTTATATAAAAGAGATTTCTCAACAGTGCATACAGTTTTGCTTGGAACAATATTTTATACTTTTCTGACTATAACAAAAACTTGATTGTAGCTGTATATTGAAATGTCACCACATGAAATGCCAAGTGCCAACAAGATGACCCCCCCAAGAAAAAACAAATGAATGTCGAAAATTGCTCTTTTCCTTAAAAGCTTTTTTGAGGGGCAAGCCCCCTGCACCCTCACCCCCAAACTTATATTATAACAACTCCAAGATCACTATACTGCAGAGAAAAGGGAATAGTCTGAAAAATGGCATCTCAAACTTAATATATGTAAGTCTCCTCTTTTGGCCATTCATTCCCCATGTTCCTGGACTAGCTGTAGCAGGTTCTGACATTTCATATGGTTAACTTTTATTTTACCTTGTCAGTCTGGGAAGTGGCTGAAAAGGGTGTAAGAATCCCTTAACTTACATGATTAACAATTGTCAAAACAAATAAATGAATCACTGAAAATTATATGTTTTTACTGGAATTCAGACTATAGAGTCTGAGATGGAGTCTAAGAAAATTGTGTGCCATACTTTACTACCAGTAATTACTAACATTAAAATCTAAAGATTTGTGCCCTTACTTTGTTCTATATCTTGAGTAAAATCAAGCACATTTAATTATTTATGACTGAGTTGTTTAAATCTAGTCTGTACAGTTGTTTTCTTTTTACATTGCAAATCTTGTACTGTGTGACAAAAAAATACTCACTCTTCACTACAGGACAGATACCAGCCAATGCTTACAGACTGCTTGTTTTTTCACATGACAATATATGTCATTTCTCATGCATAGAAATGCCAGTCAGCAGCTGTGTTTTCTTTGTGTGCAATAATTATTTTTCTGGCTTGGTGATATAAAGTATGCATTACTTGCTGAGAGTTTCAAAACCGTTGTTATTTTTAGCTTTAGATGCCGAATGCCATTCGTATTTCTGCCAGCTCACATGCAGTTTGTCATCCAAAATTATTAACTACCTTAATTAGTTCCTACTTATAAAATGGCAGGGAAGAAACTGGCAATCAGCCTAAACTTCTGAAGTGATGTACAAGACAAAAATGTTATCACAAATGCCAGCAAAACATCTAAGCTAATAAAATGCTGTGGTTTGGTAAGCTTTTTTTAACATACTATTCAATACATTTTAACATGCTTAAATCACAATTCCACTTTTATTTTAATTGACCTTTTCTGTTTTGTAATTTACAATTTTAATTTTACAGCAATCAAAATCCACTCGCTGTTTCAACAGCATTTTCTATATCATGTTTTACCTTCTGATTGGCATGAAACTAATCACTTATCACGTACTCGTGCAATCTTAGCATTGAAGCATCTTTCATAGTATACTAATCAAATCTGTTAAACTTGGTAAACAAAGCTATCATTAAATTTTAAGCATCAAACAAGAAAACACAGACACACTTTCTGTCGTCTTACAACACAAGATATACCTGTATAGTGTTTTTTTTCCTTTAGTATTACAGTGTTGAGTAAGGTAAAACTCATATCAGACAGTCAGTTCAAAGGGTTTTATTTGCATGACTAATAAGGTACACTTCCAGCCTTAGCTGCCATTTTGTGCCATTATTCACATGCACAAGTTGTGGTACTGAACACTGGTGTACAGAGGAACTCTCTCTTTTTGTTAAGTATTGCTGATATCACTGACTTGATAAACTTTGACAGACTTTTTGATTGATATGCTACACAACAGGAGCTTAAACACAGCCCAACAGTGCAGAGAACAGATCGTTAATAAGGTACATGTCAAACACATACCTTATTAACTATCTGCTCCTGGCTGCCCCACTGTCATGCCTAGCTGCAGTTTATTATGAATTGTCATTCATTAGGCATGATAGGGGAGTTAGGCTCGTTTACCATATTAATGAAGGGATCAGGTGATCTGTGAGCTCTCAATGGTGGAAGCTCAACAATACCAGTGTATGAGGTTGGGGTCAGGTGTGTTTATGGAAACAGGGCTGCTTGAACCACCTTTTAGCTCTACTGTCAGTAGAGACTTTCCTACTGTGGAAACAAGTTTTATTATATTGTGCAGATCTATATGCTGAGCAACATGCTAGCAGTGAAGAAATTTGACAAGTGCAACACAAGCAGATTATTCATGGATGAATTCCTGTAGGTTACCCCAGGATGGGCCCATATGCAAATGGGGATGCGTTTTTGACTCGTGTACAAGTGTGAAGTGAGTCATTTGTATATAAACACTGCATAGCTGATACTACCAAATTGTGTAACTTTGACTATAAATCACACAGGGGTCTCATGAACTATAATGGCATGCCAGCCCTACTCTGAGGCATGTAATGTTTATTAGTAACACACATAAAGAGTTCTGACTATCAAAACTAACATTTGCATGTCCTGCTAAACACAGTGTTTTCCACAGTTTTCCAATAAGCAGCTGGTTAACACATGGCTATTGAATTTCAACTTGAAATCTTATTGTGCAATAACTCTACACCAATGTATCAGACGTAGGAAAATGGTGAAACAGTGAGTCTCTAAGGCTAGCAGTGGTGTTATTGTGAATAAAGGCCTCATGGTGTTTATTGTATGGCTCATAAGAAAACATAAGTATTGATAAAGGATTATTTCCGAAAGCTTTGCTCGCTATTAAAGTGGTTTTTCTCATTGACGCTTTGGTTTTTGCTTTGCTATTTGCTATTTGCTGTTGGCTTTGTGTTTTTGGATCATAAGAAAACATACCTTTTCTTTAACTACCCATTCCAGGGACCTACATATGGCCTGCAACTTAAATAGGACATGCTAGAGGGACAGATTTATCTCCCAGTGACTGCCGTATTTTTTGAACAGGCTAGCAATTCATGTGAAATGGAGCACCTCTATCATAATGTTCAAGAGGAACCTGGACAAGTAGATTGGATACCATAAATTTGTGCTGGGGATAGTACTCACAACCCTCCTGGAAATGGGCAGTTATCTCTAAATGCAGTCTTGGGTATTGGCAGGTATTTCTATGGTATTACATTGAGATGAAATAGCTAGGCTTAAAATGAGCTCTGGGTCAGTCACCTAGTAATCTCCTATGATGCTATGATCCTATGACACAAATATTACAGTCTGCAATGATCTGTAACTGAAAAAAGACAGCGAGGAATTACTGAATACATTTTACAAGGCAAAGGGTTGAGAAAGGTGGATGCCATATGTGTAGACAGGAAGAATGATTCATGATACGACTGGGGTTTTTAGTGTCTGTGGCAGGTATAGTGGACTGGGAGATCAGTTTAAAGTGTATTGCTCACTTTCAGAAATATTTTTTTTTCAATTAATTTTGTTTTCTGTTTTGCTATTCATGATAAAGATGCTAGGGATGTTGCAAAAAAGGAAGATAATGCATTGTTGTTTGGCTTTTTATTTTCACTCATTGATCAATTTTCTTCTATAGCCATACCCAGAAAATGATGTCATGGCCGATTTTAAGCAATGATTTAAATAAAATTGCAAAGAATTATGGGTACCCAATAAAGCAAATTACCCTTTTAGACCAGCTTCTTATTTAAATTGTAGTTTTACTACTATATTCTCTCTCTCTCTCTCTCTCTCTGATCCATCCATACCATTCAACTCATCAGATAAAGAGTGCTCCTCCGGACACTTCACTAGTATATTACTGCATGTCAATTTTCAATGTTAGGTGCTCCACTTGAAAGAACTAGTTAACAGTTTGCCTTTCTGAGGAGATAAGAAACTAATACCGATGCATTTACCATGGAAATACAGTAGCTTATTTATTTATTTATTTAATTATTTATTTAGGCAGTGCGTCATTGTAGTTTCTGTCTTTCATGATGGCATAGCAGGAATTTTCAGATGTGAGAAAAAAATAGGGGGCTGACCTTATAAATACAATAAAATGCATCAACAATACACTTTTTTGCATAAATAACAGTTTAATTTATAACTATATTTGGTAAGGTGGTTTCTGTGTTACTTGCATTTGCTTTACAATATAACCAATGCATTTGAAATCATTTCACGGTGAATTTTGGGATAACAACTGAGAAACTCTTGGTTCCCAAGAATGAAAAGTTTATTATGGCTATAATTAGTTTGTTTTGATAAAGTATTAACAGTTGACTGTTTATGAGAAAAAATCCCCCCTTTATATCATTAGCCATTTACCCACATCTGTTCATTAACCATTTGTTAATAGTATGAGTGCTTGGTCATTTAGGCTCATTTTCATGTGGAATCTCTTTTAATCATGTTAATTATAGTGTTGCCCATATTTCTGGAATATTTCTGATTTGGTAACATTTTAACACAAGTCTCCTGATTACACTGCATAGCATTATATGAAAACAACTGAGTTTTTCTTTCTTTTAACACCGTATTTTATTAAGAACTCTGCAGTTACTAGATAAATTTGAGTGGTTGCACAAATTTTGTCTGTAAGCTTTTATACTTCTGACCTATTTACCCAAGACCTGAAACACAGGACAGCAGTCATTGAATGAGATATCTTGTATTTCAGTGTCAATAACTGTGAGAGGAATGAATAATCCAGCTAAGAATGTACTTTCTGCCAAAATATGGAGCAGAATAAAACAGTGTTGACAGGTATATGACATTATGACTCAGTGTTCTCAAAATTACATGTTTCTCTGACATTATTTTGAGTTACGTCCTTAATTAATTAAATCAGAAATTTACTCATAGCTTAAAACTGAATAGCACAAGTAATGTCAAATATATTTAATTTATATTGGTCACTTTCAGAAGCATTCTTGTTTTATATTAAATTTCATTTATCATTATACTCATCATGCTAAAGTTGCAAGTGATTTAGTAAACAATGAAGATTATAGCATGTTGTTTATTTTTTTAGTTTTATGGCTCACACAGTTTTTCTTTATAATCACATTCACATAATGATGACATGGTAGGCAACAATCAGTGACTTGCATATAACTGCTAGGCATGTCTAATACAGAAAAAAACAACATACCTCTCTAATGGATCACCTTCTCACTTATATTATAATTTGTAGCCCACATCATTACATGATCATTTTCAATGTGAGGAGTACCAGCTACAAGACATTGTTGGCAACTTGTCTTTTCAGGAAGTAAACTACTACTGGTTGATGCATTCAACATGGAAAAACAGCTGCTTATACATTAGTTCTGGTAAGTAGGCATTGTGAGTTCAGTCTTTCCTGGTGTCTTGGCAGAGATTTTCAGGTCTGAGAAAAAATTCCTGGAGATGTACTTATGAACAAAGTGAAGTACACAAACAACACATTTTATATCAAAAACTGCATAGTTCGCATGCACTAATGAGGTTATATCCAACTAGAAGGGGTTATTTCTTAGATTTTTGTCAGAACATAACCAATATACATTAAGTCATGTTGACTAAGTTTTCCACAGACCAGTATATCATGGCCTAAGGAACAGCTGTAGTGCTTTTTTAGCTGGAATTGTACATGTCACTCAACCTTTACAAGAATGAAAGAAGAATGCATCCAAGAAAGTCAGACTCTGAATATCTTGATGGCAGTTGACCAAAACTCAATTTAGAATAAGCTGTTGCATACAAAGATGAAGCTAGCTATTCTGGCACTCAGTGTAGGCCTCTGCTGTGGGCTCCCCCCCAACTGTGAGTTGAAGACAAAAATAGTCCACCCCCTAAACTGGGGAGAAAGAAAATGCTACAGTTTATACCACCCACAGAGAGCACTAAACTGCTTCAATTGTACAAAAAAAATGCCATTTAAACTGTAGCAAACTGCTTGATATAATGTAGCAAGCAGCTGTTATAGCATATACAATATACACTGAGTACTAAGTGCTTCAGCTCTGACCACAACTACACTACTGCTTGCATGGAGAAGAAGGGTACATATATTTTAAGCAAACTAAGTACTTTGCAGACAATTCTCTACATAAGAAATAATGCAAGAATTTAGATGTATTTGATATGGATCAAAGTTAACCAAAACACTCTGTCCATGTCATATATAAAGCATTTTTCATTTCATAATACAGCTAACCATGATTTGACACAAATGCATTAACTTCATGTTGTAAATGTTTTACATATATATATATATATATATATATATATATATATATATATATATATGGTTTACTATTAGATTTTCGAAGCGAACTCCGTCGACTGTACTGTTATCGAACATGGAAGTTCGAAAACGGTAATATCGAACACCAAAAGCCAACCTAGGAATGGGTTTTAACATGGGTTGAGATAGGGGAGAGGTTTGGTTCTTGGCAAGAACACTGAACACATGTCTCGACCTATGTTAAAACCATTCCTAGGTTGGCTTTTGGTGTTCGATATTACCATTTTTGAACTTCTGTGTTCGACAATAGTGCAGTCGACGGAGTTCGCTTCGAAAATCTAATAGTAAACCATATACATATATATATATATATATATATATATATATATATAAATAAATATTTATATCAAATGCATAAAATGCATCAATTCAGGCTTGAATTAGCAATATAGAAAAAGTTTCTGCTGTGAGTCATGGCTAATAGCACACTGAATAAGGGATTCAAAAAATGTTAATAATTTAAATGTAAGGATGAGTGGCATGATACCAGGGTAATCCTATGGGCCAGGCATGTAAAGGCTCTAGGGATATTAGCCTAGAACACAGTTATGAACCTATAAGCCTATATATATATATATATATATATATATATATATATATATATATATATATATGTGTGTGTGTGTGTGTGTGTATAGATATAGCTATATAGATATAAAATGCATACACTCATGTGTGTGAGTGTGTGTGTGTGTGTGTGTGTGTGTGTGTGTGTGTGTGTGTGTGTGTGTGTGTGTGTGCATATTTATTCATTATGTATTTATTTATTTATTCGTTTGTTTACATTTGTTAACTGGGTAGTGTCCGACTGGGCCATGGAACCCATTTTCAGCTGAGACCTGGGGAGAAAGGCTCCCCACACAATAGTAATGACTAGTAATAAAACAAAAATATACAAAATAATAAGACTACTAATAATATAAAATAGTAAGATCTAAATACTTATACATAGGTAGTATATGTATATTCAGGTAGTCCAGAGTATATTATGCACAGAAATAGTAGATAACTGAGTATTTAAATACTAACAGAGACAAACCCCAGGATTCAATAAACTCCATGCAGGTATAGTGCTACTCCTGCATGGAGTGAACCGTGTCCGTTTTGGCATAGCTTTAACAGCAGTGCACCTTGCATATTCATGAAGGTGTGCTACTGCTAAGGCTAAACGGACACGAACACTACTGAGTGCAGGGGGCATGTTTAAGTACTGCAAGCACATCTAACACACCCCATGCACTCAGAAAGTGCTGTACGGCACTTTTAAAAGCTTTTCAGTGTCCACTGGCAATGAAATCAACTAAAATAGTAAAACAGTGTCTGCAGACATGGAAATAGATAGGGGATCAAGAAATTAGTGCAGAGAGAGGATGTGTGACAGGTTCTGTCACACACACCCTGAATTGTCAAAGTGCCATACGGCACTTTGCAAGTGCTTTTAGTGTCTGCAGACACTGCAAACAGGATGTCTGGATAGGAAGTAATACAGGGGGGTGTGACAGGTACTTTGACACATCCCCTGCATTGTCAAAGTGCCACATGGCACTTTGCAAGAGCTTTCAGTGTCCAATGACACTGAAAGCAGATATCCCAATTGGAAGCAATGCAGGGGGTGTGTGACAGGTACTGTCACACACACCCTGCATTGTCAAAGCACTTTGCAAGTGCTTTTAGTGTCCACAGACTCTGAAAGCAGCTATCTCAATAGAAAGTAATGCACGGGTGTGTGACAGGTACTGTCACACACCCCCTGCATTACAAAAGAGCAGTACGGCCATACCTCTCAACTGCACAGGTTTTCACAGAATGCCCAGATGCCTGCCTCTCATACCTTTCAACCTCCTAGAGCAAGACATCTGTACAAAGCCATAAATAATGGGGGGACAAAGGCCCAAAAATAGGGACACTTTTTAAATATTGCTCTTACAAACTTGGAAAGTAGAATAACAGGTTTTGCATTAGCATGGATTTTCTGAAGGGTATGAAGTCTGAATCTCAAATGTCTGTCATTATGTTCTGACTTACACCCTGAGTGATTTGCCAGTGGTTTGCTAGAAAACCACAGTCAAATGAGAAATGGACCAAAAATATGAGGCAATAAGCAGGACATTCTGAAAAAAAATTGTACAGTTGAGAGGTACGCTGCCTCATGTTTTTGGTGTGTTCCTCCAAATATCTGTCCCTACCTGGGAAATGGCAGAGGACTGGAGTCATTAAATAATGAGAAACATTTGAGTTTAAGACTCTACATCCATCAGAAAGGTCATGTTAATGCAGAACCTATTATCATATCAACTTTCTAAGTTTCTGGAGTCATTAATGAGAAATATTTGAGTTTAAGACTTCAAATCTGTTGGAAGAGTCATTCTAATGCAAAACCTATTATCCTATCAACTTTCTAAGTTTGTAAGAGCAATATTTAAAATCTGTCCCAATGTGTCCCTTTATAATTTCCCTTACTGTGACTGACAAGGAGTATTGATACATGTACATAAAGTGTTTTTATTAATATCCCTTTTTTCCATTCTAAGGTATGTTTAAGTGTAGCTGAGCAGGTTTGCACATTAGGGCCCTCTGCTTAGCATTTCTTAAACATTTCATAGCAACTAAATACAAATGTATAGCTAAAATCTCAATGACAAGATATTGCAGTGGTTACAGTCCTGACTTTATATGTAGGTGTTCACTGTTTGAGTACCAAGACAAGCACTTTATTTTCACTTGAGAAAGCATTGTTAAAATTATTTTTTTTTGTTAAATTATGTAGTAAGTGATATTTGTCACCCAGGGTAATGTAGCTGGTCCAAAATGGAAGTGTGAGTGCATATAACATGTGAAATCACCCATGTATACACAAGTGTCCCATACAGTATAGTCACATCCCAAAGTAATGTAATGAAAGCACATAGGGGATGTCATGTAAAGTAAATCATATACACTTAATAATATAATATATTTTTTTAATGAAAACTGAGCAATGCTAAGCAGTGCTCAGCTATGCTTTGCCAGTTTAACCATTGTTTAGATGTAAATTCTAAGCAACAGTTAGCCCAGTTAAGTGGATTTTTGCACTGTTAAGCAGTGTTCAGCATTTACCCCTTTAAGCACTGTTCAACTCAGCTTAGCAGATTTGTGCACTGCTTAGCTGAGCTTAGCATTTTCAAACTGGTCCAATTACAGCAAAGGGCAGGAATATGGCCTTATTTAAACCACACAGGCAGAAGTAACAGCCATAACCTATTGTAGTCTGATCTTTTCCGGAACAATGTCAGGTGTTGGAGAGGGCTCACACTTTCAGGCACAGCTCTGGGGCATTTTTGGAGTTCAGGGTCATGGTTGGATTCCTCATATCAATCCATGATGACAGACTGCTGCATGGCCAGTACCAGAGCTCACAGTATAAAGCAGAGGCCTGGGACCTTCTGGCATGTGACTTCACCAGTGCCACTGGTATTACGCAAACTGGTAAGCAGGTATGGCATCACTATACTGACCTAAAGAGGAGGAAGGCAGCACTCTTGGCCCAGTAGATCCAAGATGTTTGGGATAACCATGCTCCAGCAGTTTGTAAGTATCACAGATATAGATGTACTAGATTCTAGCTTGAGTATGTGATAGACAGGTATGCTTAATGTTTGTTTCTCACCTCTACAGCTGCAGTGGAGAGGGATAGTACCATTTAGGCCCATGAAGACAGACTGACATGAATGCATCGACAGGCTGGTGAGTATAGATCTAACTTGTAGTATATAGTGGCATAAAGTAGAAGGAGTACATTGCTTACTGCCAGTAGGAATAGTGTGTACTGTGTCTAATGAATAAATGACATTTGTCATACTAATATCGATCCACAGGATATCCATTAATAAAAATGTCATTTCACTGTAATAAAGATGTATAACACAAACTGTTGTGTTTACTCTGGTATGTTGTTGTAGAAATAGAAGGTGTACAGGTTCATCACAGCAAATATGGTGTTGACAGCATGAAGTAACTGAGGCTATTCTGAGAACCAACTAGTATGCAAAACAGTAGAATGTGGAGCTGTAAACCAAGATATAAAGGAAATATGGAATATTGTATGCACTAAGTACTCTGAACCCTGAATAGTAATGCCCACAGTATTATAGTGTGCCCCCTGCAGCGTTGCATTCTTGTGTTTACCTTTGCTTCCCAGATTGTATTATTTCAAAGGATTAATACACAGTATAATAACTATCTGTCATGCATGAATGTCAGGATTACAAAGTCAGACTGTCTAACCCAGAGAGTATCAGGCAGAAATCATTCAAGCAAACAATATCAGTTTCCCAGTAGCTCAGTATGATAGACAATAGCCCTGTTGCTCAGTTTAGCTCACCCAGACATGGTTCAAATCCAGGGAATGGTACTGAGATGTGTGCATATATACACTAAACAAATTCTGAATATTTGTAGAAACAGTCAGAAAGTATTAACATATATTTTCTCTACAGATATAGAAATGTGTGTAGTAGCTGTATGAAGGGTTATTTATACACCGTGTACAACTATTCCACTGTCCAAATCCATATGCCTGCAAAAGACAGCAGGATATGTACATACACCATGCACTCTCCCCGATACATATCCCTCAAGTGTCATGCTGTCATGGCTAGTGGTCACTGTTGCCAATAACCTTGGACACAGATAGGAATCCAGGGAAGTATGCCAGTGGCAGACTCACACAACATCAGTACAGGGTACTTCTTCTCTGTCAACTATGTAATCCTGACATGTACAAGCCCCCATCCAGTAATGTAGTCATTGTCCTCCCAGTCTGCCCCACACCATTACAGGTTGACAGTCTAACAGGTATGTATGTGCTACAGAAGCTATGGGCCATAGGTAGATGTAAAGTGAGGACAGACCTGTAGAGTATTGAGTAGTACTGTTTTGAAAAATGGAAGCCTATGCAGCTGTTAATGGACTTTTTTCTCTTCACCCACCCCTCATCTGCATCAATAATTATTATTCATATACTACGCGTATGTTGTTCTCAAAACCTATTTTGGGACATGTTCTATTATTGTTCATATATTTACTTAGTTGCATATTAAAATACCTTGTTCAAATACTATTACTGATGGCCTATTGCCATCAGTGTAACTTGCATGCTGCTAAAATGCTTACTGTTGTTCCATTCATGCATGTGTTCTGTTTGCTATACAACTGTTTCAGATCCGTTGGTTTGGGTTAACTGGAACACCCATGCATGCTGTTATAACTAATTTTGAAATGCTTTGCTCATGACTAACCAATATATCTTGATAACCTCAACACCATAACACATTTGGGAAGGCAGATCCCAGCAGATCCGTCTGCCCTTCCCCATCTGGCCGGGCAACAGGACCCAGCACATCTGGGATCCAACCTGGAACTTCCTCATCTGCTGGTCTTGCATCAACTTTGGGTGGAACCACCTCAGGGGACAGGGATTATCCCCCCAGGGGTACGCACAGAGAGGAGCCTGTCACCCACCACATGTTCTGGGGTATGATGCACAGTGTCACCCTCACCAAGTTGGATGGACATCTGTGCCAGATGGAGGGCTGCCTGGTATACCTGGAGAGGCAGGCTGCCCCTGTTGTCCAGCCCCCAGCACAGCCACCTTTGGGGCTGTGAAGGTGCAGTGGTGACTGCCCATGGGTGAGGACCTCAGTCCCAATGTATCCATCTAGGGGCTCATGGGCCTCTGATTCCCAGCCACCCACCCCATCCAAGGTGTTTACCCCACTCATGTGTCATATAGTGCCTGTGTCTGCTATCTCATATGTCTTGTCTCTCTGCAAATGCAACCTATCCTTCACAACCTACCTCCTCAAACATACCTACTGCCATTCCCCAACATCACAATCTCACCTTAATAAAAAAAGGCCATCTGTCCCACAAAATAATCATCTCCCCATTCATAGCTCTACATTTCGCCCCTATGTCCAATGACATAAATCAATCAACACTGAAATTACCCTACAAATGTATGTTGCCAACACCCCTCTCTGTGGGGTGAGAGGCTGTAAATCCCAAAGTTTCAACATCAGTCACAGCTGCTGTTGCAGTAGAAATGTAGAGATATGGTCCTTTCCTACACCCGTCCTGCACATCCTTAGCTGGTTTTCCTAATGTTTTATCCCCTGCTTGTCCCTATTTCACCACTTTCCTTTCACCTTTTTTTTTCTTTTCTTTAATTAAAATTAACGAGGGTATAAGCAGGAGTAAGCAGTGTTAAGTGAAGCTAAGAGGACTTAACCATATGTTAGCATTGATTAGCTTCATGCAAAACCACACAAATCTGCTTACAACTGCATAAAAGTGCTTTAATCACTCTGTCTCCGTCAGCCCTTGTTCTGCCCAGCAGCAAAATAATTAGCCCTTCCAAATCTCAAACCCAGGACGCTGTACCCTGCAATCAGAGAAAGGTACCACTACACCATCTGAGCTGTGGGCATTTGTAATGCTTTTACAAACATATGCATTATGGTCATTTAACATGAAAAAAAGTCATCACTACCAAGTCTTGACTCCAGGAGCCTGTGCACTACAATCACAGCAACATACTTCTACACCATTTAAGCTGTAAGAGTTTGTAATGATTTTACAAACATATAATGCACTACAGTCATTTAACATATCCATAGTACTCTTATATACATATATATGATTATATATATATATATATATATATATATATATATATTTATATATATATATATATATATATATATTTATATACATTCAAATTCTTACTGCAAGACATCTGCAAAAAGCCTGACAAAGTGTGGGGATAAAGGGCAAACAATAGTGACATAATTGAAATATGGCTGTTCTACATGCAGTAGTCTGCTAGAGTAGCATGGTTTGATTTAACTTATATTTTCTGATAGATTCCAGGTCTGAAACACAAATTATTGTCATCATTTACTGATGTCAATGCTCACATAATCCCAGTGATTTGTCAGAAACCCACAACTGTTATGGGGAACAGACCAAACACGTAAGATTCACATCTGGACAGTCTCTAGACATCCGGATAGTGGAGAGGTATAACTGCAGTTATGTAATAGAAGAGAAAATCAGTGAGAGCTGCCAACCATTTTATCCAGCACCTTGTGAACCACTGTAAGACCAACATGACACTACCCCAAATCAGCTTGGGGGAATTATCCATGCATTTGCAAATGTATCATGCACTGCAGGGATGTAACTGTAGGGGAAAGGCAGACATTGGTGATAAATTGTCCACCCACATCCATTTGCATCACAGTCACAGCAACATACCAGTACCTCTAGAGTATAATGACTGTTTGAACAAATATATCCTGATTGCCAGTCACACACTACACCAATATATACTGCCCTAACTCACAGTCTACTGGGAATCCTCAGGTGTTAAAGGACATTTCTCAGTCAGCCCCTACAAACATATACACCTGATAGACCACCAGCAACTGTAGCACCATGCACAGTCAGATAGAAAAGGATCTATGACACCCACATTTGCTACTCTCCCTACTTGGCCCAACAAACATTTTCACACAACACTGCTACACAGTCTTGACAGTCTGTTAACAATGGCCAGACATACATAACTCTCAACTGTACAGATTTCTACAGAATTTCCTGGGAGTGGGACCATATTTCTGGCCACTACCGCATAATATGTCTGACTCCCTGCTAAGTCACTGTGATGATATCAGGAGTGAAGTCATTTAATAATGATATACCATACCTCTGAACCTCTTACTGAAAGACAACTGGACAAAGCCTGACATACCTGGGGACAGGGGGCCGAAAAGAGGGACATATCTCATATAATAGTGTTACAAACTGAATGAGTTGCTGGTGTTACAGGGTGTGTTGTAACATAACATCCTTGAAGGATATGATATCTGAAATGCAAATGGATGTCAACATTTACTGACTACAATCCTCACATTATCCTACTGATTTCTCAAAAACAGAAATTGTCTGAGGAACAGAACAAACATAACAGGCAAACCTCTGGGCAGTCTGTGGACATTTGGACAGTTGAGAGGTATGTCAGAGACATATCACTGTCAGATGTCAAGTCACGCAGAAAATGCATGTGCAGAGAAAGCCTGTTAATCTAGTAATTTTCTATGTGTATAACAGAAATACTTACAATCTGTACCCAATTCTGGAACTTTGCCCCCCATGTTGTTGAGCTGTCTCCGCATTTCTTATTCTGAGAGGTATTTCCACCTACCATCTGTGAAGATGTACATCCCGCACCTCCATAATGTCCTTCTCACAGGCAAGGAAACGGGGCAAGGCCCAGATGAAGGACTTAATTATAGCACTGTGTTGCTATGGCATTGGCTAATGGAATGACAACACAGCTGCTCTAGATGCAAGTAGCAAATGGGAGACACAGATTGGTGCATAGGCCATCACCTGCTCATGAGCATTACCTACAAAAGGCAAGCTGCTGCCTATGCAAAACAGGTATTAACCCATCTACACAAAGACACACTGTGACTACACAAACCTAAACATTTGCATAATTCTGAGAAAACCCTTTAGCACTATAACAGGTATGTCAATCACTTAAGTTTGTAATGGAATGTAGAAGGGGGTTGCAATAATGTGAAATAGGAAGTTGAACACTAGGTCACAACAAGATCTGTTGGACTCACATACTGCTGTCTGGCACCGATGGCCATTCCTGCTGCCCCTGTCTGTAGTGACTAGATCACAGCTCTGTCCCCTGAGTCACCCCAGCAAAGGTCAACTCATGCATGACTACTACTGGAGTGTCTGTTGTCCAATACCAACTGTGACACTGCTAGCTAGCTACCTGGGATGTTGCAAATATTCATATGTCACCTGTGAATGCTATCATGATACATATGCTTGTCTTACAAATGTAAGAGACTTATATAGGGTATGTGCATAGTAAACAACAGGCAAATAAATGTGTGTTGAACTGTAAGTGATATACTGAGCCAATACCTATCAACAGTCCAGAGTTTTGCAGACTGACCTCATGTTTGCCGCATATTTGTACCCAATGCCTCATACAGTTGTGTATTGTCTGGCAAATCACTGGCACCCCATTAAATACTGAAGTCATTACATAACAGCAAACATTTGTATGCCAGATGTCATATCCTGCAGAGTAGTCCTGTGAATGTGAGATCATCTTTGATAGAAACTAAGTGTGTTACAGCTAGATGTACAGCAGATGTCTTGCTCTAACAGGAGCTAGGTGTCTTAGCATGAAAGCTATGTCAATGTGAGAGTACCTTGTCCTGTAGGATGCTGACATTTGTGCAGTCACTGACACCTGCTTTGCAGCTGTAGAGAGCACACTAACCTTGCAGGTTACTCATCCCATCATACGTTTAGAACCCAAATGGAGGGCTGCAAAGCCTCAGGAGATGGAGTTTTAAACATTATCATACACATATACATCTCCAGGCTGGCCAGACAGTATGACACACAGGAGACATCCTGAGTGCAGTTAACTGTTGACAGAACACCTACTCAAATCATAGCTAGTTACAGACCTTCAACCATGACTCTGGACACCCACCACACCTATCTGGACTTGCTGAAATCTGTCAAGATTCAACCATCTACCCTATTCCTGGGTGACTTTAACTAACCAAACATAGTGTGCATGACCTATACTACCTGAACATGAATGCACAGAGATTACTCAGCTTTCTCAATGGCAATGCAGTGGACTGGCTGGTCAACACTCCTACAACAGGTGACAATATCCTGTACCTAGTCCTAACCAGCATGAGCAGCCAATGTATCACTCTTTAAAGTGTCATCCTCCTTGGTAAGATCTGATCACATAGCCATCACTGTTCAGGTCACCATCTCCCCTGCTCCCCCATTGTCAGGGTCAAACAAAATAAACTTTACAAAATTGATTATAAATCTCCTCAGTGCAGGTAGAAGTAGCTTTACAGCCACCAGCCCATCGGTTGGAGCTAGCAGTAGTGTCCAATTCCACATCACAATACTATGTGAGCTGCTACATAGCTGTATGGACTATGGACTCAGCAATACCTGACAGGACAAGATCATCTCCCTCAAGGTAGGGTAAACATCTGTGTTGGACAGCAGAAATATACAGATACCATAATAGGTGGAAATAATTGCTGGACAGGGCCAAGATGGAGCAGGTGCCTAATTGGAAGCAATGTCACCTTGGTCTGAACAAGCAAATAAGGTCACAGGTGAATTACCCTAAGGCTATCTTTGAGTGCAAATTGGACACATCCACCAAAGCCAATCACTAGGCCTTCCACACATACATCTGCAGTCTCAGGGTCAACATCCAAATCTGCTCTGTAGTGGTGGTCAGTAACACCACATACACACATGGCATAGATATAGCCAACCTGCTGCAGACAGGTGAAGTGTAAACATCATCCCCCTGTCTCCCATCGGTAAACATGCACAGCAACTGTACCCCTCCTCTCATCATCAGGAAGCAGATCTGTAATGCCCTCTCAAAGGCAACACATAGAAGTCAACACAGGCCTGATACCATCCCTGGCTGCATCCGACATGAACTCAAGCATGAGCTCTCAGCTCCATTACACACTGTAGTCAAACAAAGCCTGAGCACCAGTGTCATCTCATCTGCAGAGAGGACATCCACTGTCATCCCTATACACAAAGGCGAAGCAGTCTACTGACCCAGTCAATCATATGCACATCAACCTAACTAGCCTGATCTTCAAGGGCATGGAAGGCAATATCAAGGACATTATGAACAGGGACATCGGCAACCTCAGAATGCTTCAGCCCACACAGTGTGGTTTTATCAAAGGGAGATCAGGCCTGATAAACCTGGTTGAATTTTCTGGAGTGGTCAACAAACACAAGGACGAGGGGAAGATGGTGAACAATGCCTACCTTCACCTAGCTCAATTCTCTCACAATAATATCCAGGCAGACAGGATACATAAGTATACACAGCTAGGCATCAACCTCTATGTTACCAGAAGGGTAGCTAAATGGATCAATGATAGCACCCACTCAGTCAAAGTAGTGGACATCACCTCTAGTAGTAGACTCTTCCAGAGCAGTGTACCCCAATGATCAATCTGGGAGCCTCTACTGTTTGCGATATACATTTCTGAGGTACAAGACAAAAGTAGTGGTCTGTGGCTGACCAGGTTTACAGATGCTTGCAAGCTGGCCACTGTCTTACATTCTCCTACTGATGTGAGCATCCTCCAAGTGGCCCTCACCCAAATTAATGACTTGTGCAAGAAGCATTGCCTCAAACTGAATGCCAGGAGATGTATCATTTGCCTTGCTGTGGTAGACGTCATCCACACTAATTATAACAGTAATAATGTACTGAGCATGCAATCAGGTGTGAGGTGACTTGCACAACCAGGTTGGTAGCAACCTGATAGTTTCCCACCATGTGGGCACCATTGTATGGACAGCTGTATACATGGACCACCTTACAAATATGGGTATGTTATCCAGGAACCAGGAGGCCACAACATCCCTGTACTTCACCCTTATCAGATGCATTACATGTACAATGTCTCATTTGGCATGTACCTTGGCAAACAAATGCAGCAGTTGCAAAGACCACAGA
>NC_056735.1:990774353-990796853 GCF_019279795.1 Protopterus annectens | reverse complement strand
CACACACACACCTGATGTCAGCCATATGGCCCAGTCTAGGCCTCTGGCAATCCAACACCACACCCTGTGCATGTGATGATACTTGTGCTACAACCCTGTTATCAATACCATCAATGCAGGGACATGTTCATATGGGTCTGATGCACAGGGTGACTATAGTACAGTGCAGCAATGTAATGCTGTATGAGGTGCTGTCTGCTGGCAGTAGTTATGGGTACACATGGAAGTGTATGCACCTTCTTAGCCATGATGTGCTATTACTGTTACTACTGCTGACTGACTGTAGTGTCACATATTGTATTCTGTTGGTGTTCCAGGTGTCTGTGTGTCCGCGGGCTGTGTGCCTGCTGACAGTAGCAATGACGAGTGAGGCTGAGTGGAAACACTGTGATCTTTTTATAGCCAAGGTATAGCTGTATATATACATGTTTATCAGCTGTGTTTACATGCAACAGTGTGTGAAGGACAATTGTGGCAGACAGTGTGACCTTACATACATACCCTTGACGCAGCCACCTAGCCTTCATACATGTCACCTGGGTGTTCTGTAAGACCGCAGGCTCACACATACAGAGGGGGTTACTTGAGTACTGGCACTAGGTCCCACAAACCATAGCCATTACTTTAACTGCAACAGATTCAGCTATCAGCACCTGTTGCCCCAGCCATTTCTGTCCCATCCACTCAACCATCATGCGGTTTTTGAGGGTATGCCTGGTACTGTGTATGACAGGTTTAGGGTATGTATTCCTGACACAGGTCAGCCTTTGTTAGTCAAACCTGACAATCACCAGCATGTGTGTCTGCTCATGCTGGTACTGCACTCAGAGACATAGTCATGTACATGGGGCAGCTGACGAAGGACTGAGCACAGTCCATAACTGCACAGTCTTATGAAGGATAGCGTTAGATACATAACACACATAACACAGCAGTGGTATCTGCCACTACTATTCAGGTGGGTGACAATTGCAGGGGCTGATGGGATTGCCAGTGGTGGGTTCAGAGGCCCTTAACATGTTAGAGCCATCTGACACACACACACACACACACACACACACACACACACACACACACACACACACACACACACACACACACACACACACACACCACTGCATGGGGACATGCATTGAAACACACATGCACATGGAGGTGATACTTCTCAGAGTAGATAACCTACCCATCTATCAATGTACAATACCCAGTGATATGACAATTGCATGTACAACAGTGGATTGGTGTTAGAAACTGTGTAACTGTGCTTATATAGTGGGTGACATCTGTATGGGCTGACACTAGGTTGGCAATGGTGGAGTTCACAGGGTAGAAGAGGCAGACAGAATGGCATAGTCATCCATCACATACACACACTAAAGACAGCCGCAAGGGCTGTGCATACAGAACCACATACACAGTTGCCAGTAGACATATTAGTAACCCTACATATCCACTTGTATGTACTATAGTGCTGCGCACACATGACATGCTCCACATAGAGTATATGCCTGGGACATAACACACAACCGTTTACAACAGGTAACCTTATGAATGTCTTCATGGATGGTGGGATAACCCACCAGACATAGTGATTGGTCTTGTCTACTGCTCCTACAAACCTGCACAAGTGATAGAATGACAGACTGTGTATCAGCACAATGTGTCAGTCAGGTATGATGTCTGATGCTGGCATGTGTGTCACTATGGGAAATGTAATTTATTTGGCAATGATATCACAAGAATGCTCATTATTAGGGGACACAGACCACATATAGGCTGCAAACATGTGGATATTCCATGTACATCTGTACAGATGATTGGTTTGGGCTGTATAGTGTTACATGGTGCATGTGAGGCAGATTTCATTAACAGGCTCTTTAAAGTAATTTCATGGGTAGGGGGTCAACAGGCCTTAAAATTGTATAAGTTACACACACAACAGCCACAGGGGATATGCTTCACACACACTACTATAGTTGTCAGTATTGAGATTAGAATCCCTACCTATCTAATTATTACTACTATAGCATTACACAAGTATTGCACATGCCACAGAGCTTAGAGGGATGACAAGTGTATAAAGTGAATGATATCAGCAGGCCTTGTAAAGTAGGTCAATGGGATGTGTACTGGGTGGTACATGCCTCAAAATGGTATAACCTACACCCGCAGAGGATATGATTATCACCTAAACATACACACAGGGATGATGTGATTCTATCACACACACAAACACAATATCACAGTTGCCAGTATGGAGTTTAGAAACTCTACCTATCTAGTTATGTGTACTACAGTGTTACGCAGTTATCACGCACTCCATGGAGCTTATATGATTTGACAGTGTTGCAAGGTATGTCTAAGGTGAATTACATTAAGAGCCCTTGTAAAGTATGGCAATGGGAAATGTACTGGGTGGGAAGCGCATCAAAATACATTACCCTACAAACATACACACTTACAAACACCTTTACACACCCACTCACACACACACACACACACACACACACACACACACACACACACACACACACACACACACACACACACACACACACACACACACACACACACACAAACAAACACACACACATGCAGACACACATTTGGCACATCTGAGTGTAGAACCCCTGCCTATCTAGTTATCTGTACTATAAGTTTACTTAATAGTTGCACATGCCATGAAGCTTATAGGTTTGATAGCTGTCCAAAGGTACTTCTAAGGGCAATGACATCGGCAGGACTGCTAAAGTAAGGCACTGGGAAGTGTTGTGGGTGGGAAAGTCCTCAAAATACTTCATCCTACAAACATACACACCCTTGTACACACACACACACACACACACACACACACACACACACACACACACACACACACACACACACACACTTATACACACACACATGCACATTTTCCAGAATTAGGACTAGAACCCCTGCCTATCAAGTTATTTGTATTATACTGTCACATAGTTACTGCATGCACCATGGAGCTTATAGGGCTGGGGCTGTGCATAGGTACTTCTAAGGGGAATCAAACTTGAAAAAGGAAGCCGGTGAGGGTGACGTTGGTGAGGGTGGTGAGGATGGTGTTTAAGGTTGAGTCCTCAGGGAAGGGTTAGAGCAGGTGTTGTGAACGTATTGGCTTAATTGCTAAGTAGTCATGTGATTTATGAGCTTTTTATTAAGGTGAAAGCTGGAATGTGCTGTTTGTTTATCTGATGAAGTTGGTGTGGGACACTGACGAAAAGCCTATTATTGTTGAGCTTAAAATAAAATTTTTACTTGCAGTTTATCAGCATCACTGTGTCTGGAATTGGTGCATCTGCTGAGGTTTATCATCTTGACGGTTTCCTTTTTCAAGTGTGTTTTGTTTTGTGGCACTTCTAAGGGGAATGACATCATCAGGACTGCCAAAGTAGGGTACTGGGATGTGTAATGGGTGGGAATGGCCTAAAACTGTTCCAGCTACAAACATACACACACGCACACACACACACACACACACACACACACACACACACACACGCACACACACACACACACACACACACACACACACACACACACACACACACACACACACACACACACACACACACACACACACAACCCCAGCCTATCTAGTTATTTGCACTATAGTGCTATGCAGTTATCGCATGAGCTGCAGAGCTTATAGGGCTGACAGGTGTCCAATGGTACTTCTAATTGAATGACAGCAGCAGATCTTGTGAAGTAGGGCAATGGGAAGTGTACTGAGTGGGAATGGCCTCCTAATACTTAAACCTATAGACACACACACACACACACACACACACACACACACACACACACACACACACACACACATACACACACACGCACACATACACACACATACACACAAAGGCAGGTTCATATTTGTGTACTAGGCTAATGGCTCTGGAGCCTTTACAAGCTCAGCCCATACGATTACCCTGGTATGGTGCCACCCAACCTTAGTTCCCAGTGCCTCTGTTGAGTAGAGCCACTGGAGTGATCCTGCAGTGAACTTTCTATTTCCCATCCACTCATTAAGATTTCTCTTGAAGAGGGCAAGTGAGGTGCTCTTTTTGACATGTATGAGAAGTCTATTCCATAGCTTGGGCAGTCTCTGTGTTATGAACCTGTCCCTCCAGCACATTCTTTTGATTGTGGTAGTGAGGTTGAGGTCTCTGGACCATGTAGTGTGGAGGGATTGGGATTTCTTTACATGGAGCATTTCTAACAGAGCTGGGTTAGACATGGCTTTGTAAGTCAAGCAGAGATCATCTCTAAGTAGGCGATATGAGACAGAGAATAGTTGGAGTTTTTTGAGTCTGTCCCTATAGGTTCATAGGTGTGTACTAGGCTAATGGTCCTGGAGTCTTTACAAGCCTAGCCCAAAACAAATTGTCCAGGCACTGTGCCACCCGATGTTAGTTCACAGTGCCCATATCTAGTAGTGCAACTAGAATGATACCTGGAGTGAACTTTCTGTTACCCATCAACTCGTCAAGATTTCTCTTGAAGAGGGACACATGTTTAAGGTCTAGGATCCTCTTTGTGAGGTATTTTTGTGGCCTCTCCAGTTGTTGCAGTTCTCTAGTGAGGTACATACCAAATGGGGCATTGTACTTGATGATTGGCTTAATGAGGGAAGAGTAGAGGGAGACAATGACCTCTTTCTTCTTGGATGCAAAACCGTTAGTGATGAGATGTGCCACATAGAAGTAGTTTCTGACCACAGTGGCAATGTGGTGGTCAAAAGAGAGGTTGCTGTAAACCTGTGTTCCCAGATCTCTTATAACACCATCTGTGTTCAGTGGACTACCATCAATGTGGTAATTCATGGGAACCGGGTTTCTCCCAAAAGGGATGACAACACATTTTTTGGCATTGAGCTTAAGGGCATGGTTCTGACACCAGTCATTGGTCTCAGTGAGGCCTTTCTGTAGGACATTAACATCACTTGAGGAGTTAATAATAGCTCCCAAATTGCAATCGTCTATGAGCTTTGTCAGCCAAAGTCCCCTCCTGTTGGCCTGGAATTCAGAGAAGTAGATACCAAACATGAGAGGATCCAGGACTGAACACTGTGGGTCTCTACTCTTGACTGGCAGGCAATCTGACTTGGAGTCAGTTACCTTCAGACTGTGGGTTCTATCTGTGAGCCAGTTTGCAACCCACCTAGTGATATAGGGGTTGATGCCTAGCTTAGTGAGTTTTTTGATGAGTCATGAGTGGGGAATGGTATCAAAGGCCTTGGAAAGATCAAGGTAGGCTGTATGAACCACCTTGCCTTCATCCACAGCTTTGGTTACTGATTCAAAGAAGTTGATCAAGTTGAGCAGGCATGATCTATCTTTCACAAAACTAAACTGTGTGGGATCCAGAGTTTGGAGATCCCCTATATCCTTGTTTATTAGGTCCATGATGATGCGTTCCATAGCTTTGCATATCAGGCTTGTCAGGCTAATGGGGCAATAGTTCCCAGGGTCTGTAGTTGCTCATCCTTTGTGGAGAGGGATGACTGTAGCAGTGTGTCATTGGGTAGGGATAAAGTCTGAGATGAGGCTGTGATTGAACAGGGCACACAGATGAGGTGCCAGTTCACTCTATAGTTCAGGTAGAACACAGACAGGGATATTGTCAGGTCCCATAGAAGCTGTATTCTTGGCCTTGGACAGTGCTGTTTTAACCTGTGCAGCAGTAGTACTGGGTGCCTGGCAATCTACTGGTATTGTGATTTCTTCTTGGGGGGCGGGGGTAAAGTTGGCATTGAATCTGTCAGCCAGTGTATTGGCAATATATGTTGGCTCAGTATAGTAAGTACCATTGTGCAGTAGCTCAGGGCAAATCTGGGTATTGCTGTGGAGATTCTTTGCATAACTATAGAAGGCCTTGTGGTTGTCTTTGCTATCTGCTGCAATTCTGTTTTCATAGCTATCTTTAGATGATTTGATGAGGGATCTCAACTTTTTGTTGAGGCTGATAAGGGAGTTTTTCTAGTTTTCGGATTTCACCTTATTCTGCATCAATTTCCTCCTTCTGTTGTAGAGTTTGTTTATGACAGGGGACCCCCAAATTGGCTTTTTGTTTTGGAGGAGAGAGTCTTGGTTCAATTTTGTATGGTGAGATCCATGCATTTGTGTACATGTTCGTACAGTGCATTGGTGTATGATTCAGCAGTCATGTGACTATTCTCTATTTGCATGGGTGCCATGAAGTTAGCCATCTCTGTTTCTAGGAACCCAAAGTTAGCTTTGGATAAGTTATTCATGGTGGTTACCTCTGTGGGGGATTTGTTTGTGGGAGAGATGTGGTTTCCAAGGCAATTAGTTTGTGGTTGGATCTAACTAGGGAGGAGTTGACTATTGGCGTAGAGCAACGGTCACCCATGTTACTACAGACCAGGTCAAGAATGTTGCTACCTCTAGTGGAGGTAAGAGCAAGCTGCTCCAGGGCATTGGAATTAATGAATTTCAGTAAATGTTGGGCAAGTGCATTGGTACATGAGTAGTTTTCCCAGTTAATGGAGGGGTAGTTGAAGTCGCCCAGTATGAGAGTGGTAGGTTGGACCCTAACATTCTCCATGGTGCATAGGAACAAGTGGTGTGAGTCTTGGGACATGACTGGGGACCTATAGCAGGCTACAACCTGAATCGCTGTGTTACCCTATGTTAGCTGCACCTGAAGTATCTCTGATGCTCTGATGCATTATGTTGGGCCACCAGTCTGGAGGTTTGCACATCCTTTATGAATATAGAAACACCACCGCCTTTCGAGGTTCGGTCCAAGTCCTGGGGACAAAAGGTGTGGAATGAGTTATAACCTGGTAGTGCAGGGGTGCTTTCTACTGTCTTGAACCATGTCTCTGTTACAGCACAAATGTCAGTGTTCTCCATTTTAAAACGTGCTTCAAGTGAGTGCGTTTTGAGATTTAGACTTCTAGCATTGAGCAGCATGACCCTCAGATTACATTTGTTTATAGTTGCTATGGTGGTAATATAGTTTTTGGAACACTGCCTAAAAAGGCACTATAGGGGTGGCAAGAACCTTGGCCAGTATCCAGAAGCCCAGGGGTGACAGATGCAGCCCATCTCTGGCAAAGCATCGAGGTCTATCAATCATGTCAGCCCAGGCAGACAGATGTATCCTCTTAGAATGACACCAGAAACTTAGCCAGTTGTTGAAATCAATCATTTTCTTGTACTGTGGTATAATTCTGGGTGATGGTAGGATGCTGGTCAAATGTGATATTATAACCCCCACCTCAGTACTATTACACAATGGAGCTTACCTTCATGCTGGCACATGTGACTAATTATGACAGATATGCCACTGTCTGCAACAGGACATCACTCTATGCCATTCAGGGTATCCCTGGCTATGACTATCTCTCTGTATGTCCTCCTGTGTGTCTCTCTCTCTATCATTGTCTGTCTCTCTCTTCCCCATGTCTATGTGTGTATTTGGTTGACATATTGTTATATTCTGCCCATATATATATATATCTGTGTATCACATGCAACAGATGCAGATATATCACATATGGGACACCTACAGCTAGCTGGGTGTAATCCTGTCTGATGGGTGTGTGTAGGGACAGTTAAGGTGTACATAGCTGTCTGTATCCAAAGACATATATGCACAATGCAGTTATATAGTCTGATGTGGGTTCCGACATGGCCTTTGATTCTCTATGTGGGTTCTGACATGGCCTGCGATTCTCTAAGTGTAGGAATATGCCCAGTATGACCTTCTATAGAGAGAGTGAGACTCCATTCCAGAGCCGGTTGTACTCCAGTCCGGGGTTTTGTGTGCTACAGCCATACCTCTCAAAAGTAAACAGGACTTTCCTAGAGGTACAGGGTCTTTTTTTTAGTAGACATTTTCTGACATATCTGAAGTCTGACACTGGAAAGTACTGTGTCATTACCTAGTGACAGACATCTTCAGATCATCACAGTGCTTTACCAGAGGTATACAAGATGTATGTTGCACAGACCAATATTATGAGACTGACTACATACATTCTTTCCCAAAGATTCCTGTTGAGAGTTGACTGATTAAGTTGTGTAAAGAGTCCTGCAACTTGGTGATATACTGGCTGGAGATCTCCTGCTTGTGTGGTATTCTTCTTACCTGAAAGTCATATCCTGGTATGGCATACCTTTCAGCTGTACATTTTTTGGCAGATTGTCCAGGTGTTTGTCTAGAAGTTTCACCCAGTCTGCATAAACTTGTGTTTTTATGGCAAATTAGTTGCATATAATTGATGACTGACATTACAAAATAATAACAGACATTAATGTTTCAGACTTTATAACCTTCAGGCAATTACTCCTAATGCAAAATCCATTATTCTACCAACTTTCTCAGTATGTAAGGGCAATCTTTACAACACATGCCTATCATTGGGCCTTTGTCCCACTTTTATTTATGACCTTGTCCAGATGTCTTGCTGTCAGAGGTTGAGAGGTATGGGTGTGGGTACAGAGTGCATTCTACAGTGCAGAAATGTCCATCATATGTGTAGTATATTCCACATAGCATTGTGACTTCCAGGTATGTCAGTGACAGAGCAGTACAGAGTAATATGGTGAATCACTGATGTACAATTGTGTATAGGTTAATAGGGTGCTATGACATTAGTAGGGTATTGGCCCTGAAGCTCTTATAACCCACACAGACAAGAGTGTAGCCCATGCTATGAAATGTCAGCACACAGAATCGCTGTTCAGCAAGGACACATGTGGAATCACAAGACTGTATGTTGTGTTTCCCATACACTTTTACAGGGAGCACATCACTAGGCATATTGAGGCACTTGGCCTGCCATTGACAGGAGGTGTATTCCACAGATGGTGGAGTGTGTGGTACATGTATCTGTCACACCAACAAACTGTACTGATGGAGTGGGCCTTGAGTTCCAGATGTGCAAAAGTCCCATCAAGGCAGGGTCTGGATTGCTTTGTATGCCAGACCAGGGTCACCTCAGAAGAGTCTGTATGAAATGGGGTAGAGGGACAGTGCTGTTAACCTATCTGTGTAGGGTAGGTGTTTGGGGTTTGGGGTAAGGCCTTAGTGTTTGCAAGACCCTGGTGTGTGGAGTCTACATGATCTGTGGTGTGTAGGTTTGTGGAGTTCTTATGTGATTTTGCCTCTGAGGTGTCCATTGTTTAGATTTCTATTTTGTTGCAGACCTCCACTTACATTGGTGTGTGTTGTGTATCACCTCAGAAGAGTCTGTATAAAATGGGGTAGAGGGACAGTGCTGTTAACCTATCTGTGTAGGGTAGGTGTTTTGGGTTTGGAGTAAGGCTTTAGTGTTTGCAAGACCCTGGTGTGTGGAGTCTACATGATCTGTGGTGTGTAGGTTTGTGGAGTTCTTATGTGATTTTGCCTCTGAGGTGTCCATTGTTTAGATTTTTATTTTGTTGCAGACCTCCACTTACATTGGTGTGTGTTGTGTATTTGCATGTGATATTCACAGACTCCATACACTGCATGGCACCTATGTTACTGAGCAATTAGTTCTGGTGTGCACATTCTCCATTTGTCTGGCCAGTGGTTCCCCTTCCCCTCATGTGTGTCTCTTTGTCCTTCTGTAGTCCAGTGACAGGCTTTAGCCACAATGGCTGTGTTATATATTTGCAATTCTAATGTGAGCGGGGTAAATGCCGTTACATCACACACAAGGTCGTAGACTTCACACCTCTGAGTGTATCTATTTAGCGGGTTGTCCATCATTGCACCACTCCATTTGCTATGGTTCTTAGATGGTTTGTGTTGCTTTATGTTATTATGAGGCTACATGTGGGCCTAGCTGTCATACCATCACAGACTGCCATCTGGATAGGCCCAAATATGACACTCAGACAAAGGCCCACACATGGGGACAGGGTGTTAATAATGTTCTGCCAAACATAGACAGTTGGGAGACCAGTTTGGTAATTGCTTGTTTGCTCTTATGGGTACAACGTCTGCTTCCACACTATCCGCCATTGTTGTTTTGACATGACCCTTTCTTGTTTTGCAAATAGTTGCAAGGCAAATGCAATGTTAGGACAAGTAGAACAGATATACAAGGCATACTGGTGCTCCTTCTGTGACAACCTGTCATTCCAGGGATATGGTTGTTGGCCAATGACATGTTGTTAGTGCTGACACAGAAAGGTGGCAGCCTTTTATAAACTAGCAGTACACTGACCTTCAGGTACCTGCTGTCTTATTAGGCAACATACCTCTCAACTTCTGAGAGCCAGACATCTGGACACAGCCATAAGTAATTGGGGGACAGAGGCCTAACTATAGGGACCATTTCTAAGTATTGGCCTTAAAAACCTAGAAAGGTGATTCAATAATAGGTTTTCCATTAGCATGCATTTTTCTATAGGATATGAAGTCTGACACTGCAATCTGTCATTATTTTCTGACCTTAGTCTTACGTGATTGGCCAATGCATTGCCAGACAACCACTATTTCAGGTTATACAGACCACACATATGATGCAAACCTCTGGACATTCTGCAATAGGTCTGTACAGCTCAGACGTATGGTAGGCACTGTGTAGGTTACTCCAAGCTGTGTACTGTTCATATGTGTGGCCCCCTGTCCATGACCTGTCCAGCTTCCTGCAATAACAGATATTGACTTTTGGACAGTGTGTACAACTTATACTGTATATGTAGCTGACATTCAGAATAATTGGCACTGCAGTTCTTGGAACATGGCCCTGTCAACCACAGTACAGTATCTAGGCCACTGCAACACAACAACCGGGAGTAAGTGCTGGCCACATGCTGACAGTATTAACCACACATATACATAGCTCATTGACCCCTATATATTGTGGACATGCAACAAGTTATCATGTTGATTGGGACAGCCCTGGCAATGTGTGCTCTGCTGCTATTTCCCTAAAAACATACATGTTACTGCATTTCTATGGGAATATGGTTGTGGGGGGCACACCTGTCAACTGTATACATTTGCACAGACTGTGCTGATATTTGCTTTACATTTTGGTTCCATTTAGCATAGTATTGTGCCCTGTCTTGGAGAATAGAGGCATATCACTAAAGACCACGGGTTAGATTGTAATGGCATACATTTGAGTTTCAGACTTCTTATCCTTCAGAGCCTTACTGCAACTGCAAGACCTGCTGTGATATCACTGTGTAAGTCTGTAGGGAGGTATTTCATCATTGCCACTATTTCTGGCCTTTGCCAGACATTTCTTAATGGTTTTCTACGGCTGACTTGCTGGGTGAGGTTGAGGGGTGAGAATGGGACCCCCACATTCACATCCATGCCTGTGACTTGTGAACCCCCAGTAAGTTGCCCCCCCCCCCATATATACTGCAGTGGGATTTGTCACCTTGGGTGCTACTTCATAGTGTGGGGAAGCCTGTATTGGGCAAACATTTCCTGGTGTCCCACATAGCTGTCAGCTGGCTGCTGCTATCACAGTAGGCCTCCCCATTCCCTTGCATGTGTGCAACAATATCATAGATATGCTACCAAAACATACTGCTCCATTCACTTATTGTTAAGAAGACTGACTTACCTTGTGCCTACAGCAGTTGTGAGGATGGTGCTTGAGGGCTGTTTATGTTGGATGCAGACAGTACACTGCCTTTACATGATAAAGTACAGGTAGTATGATATGTGTTGCATCCATTTCACTGTGTGTGAGGTGGAGAGAGGTGTCAGTCCCTGGGTCCCTACAGTGTCAGTGTGTGTGCTATGCATTGACTCCTTGCCAAGGCCAGGGCTTACTAGGCACACCTCCATCTACTTACAAGAGCTGAATCAGGGTGTTCCTCCTTCGAGTCCCTCTATGCCTGTGGGGACATTGGCAATTGTGGGGGTGATGTGGCACTTCCCTGTGCTTTTCCTGTGACTTGAGCATCCCAAGCACATGCTCTATAATGATCCTGGTTTGTGGGTGTGCCTCATTATGGTGTTCTTGAGTGTGTGTGTGTGTGTGTGTGCGTGTGTGTGTGTGTGTGTGTGTGTGTGTGTGTGTGTGTGTGTGTGTGTGTGTGTGTGTGTGTGTGTGTGTGTGTGTGTGTATTTCTGATGGGTGTCATCATCCATGGCTCCAGTGCATAGTTAGCATCTCCCACCAGATGGCCATACGGGATGTCCCCCCTGGCAAATCCCTGGTACAGCTGTGAGGAATGCCAGATGTGGGAGTCATGATAGCTTCCAAGGCTGCCAGTACACACATTAATTATAATCCCCTGGGCATTGCACATGACCTGGCAGTTGATGGAGTGAAAGCCCTTGTGGTTCATGCAGACCCTACCCTGTTCACTGGGTGGTGCTTTGATGTGGATGTGCATACATTCTATGGCACCCAGTATGTTCGGGTAGTCTGCTACATGATGGAAGAGGCGCATATTGCTGATCCTCTCTTCAGGGGTGCTGGGGAAGTAGTTGTGCTCACCGGCATATGGCAGCATGGCATCCAGGAACTGGTGGAGTACCCTGGATGCAGATGCCTGTGAGACCCCCATGATGTCCCCAGTAGTTCTTTGAAAAGTATCCGTAGCTAGTATTCTTAAGGCTACACATACCATGGTACCCACTGGGATGGGTTCCCCTCTGTTGGCTCTGGGTCTGAGGTGAGACTGGCAAGCTCGGTGAGTTGCTTAAGTATGTCCCTGTCCACCATGTAGCGCTCCATCTCCAGATCATGTAGCCCCTGGAAGGTTTCCCTGAGTCTGAACACCCTTCTCCTCCTCCTCAGTCTGGGGCAGTTGTCAGCATTATTTTCCTCACTGCCCTCAGCATCTAGCACCTACTGATGTATCAAAGTGAGAGCAGACCCTAGCATTTTGTTAGTTAAAATTCCCCTGAGTGTGTACACCAATGGTGCAGAGTTTGTGGGAAAAAACAGACTGAAAGGTGTTTGCATAGTTTATACTGTTTTGCTGCAGATGCTGCCTATATGACTGGCTGACTATGATACATTCCATCTGCCTGTTATTTTATTTGTACTTGAGTGCTTTTATTCTGCTATTTCCCATTTTTCCCTTCCCATTTTCACCCCTTTCAAGCACCACAGTGCACTGCACAAACCCACTGCCCAAATGTAAACAGTTCTGCTATTTCCATTTCTATTTTTGTTGTTTAAGACCTGGTGCGAGCCACACAAACCTGTTTAGATAAAGTAAACACTTCTAAGCAGAAATGGCACTGCCCTGGATGTGAACACACTCCATATTTCATGGAATAGAGAAAATACAGCCTCAGACACACACCCTTGCTTATCTGTGCTTAGCTAAGCTCAATGGAAACCATGGAGCTCCAATGTGCTTACACCAAGCATGACACACTCCCTTTTCATGTTACCTGCTTCTCCAGCTTACACCACTGCATTATACCTCTTACATGGTTAGGTGCATCCAGACAATGGTCCCCCATTTTGCTATTCAGTAAAATTGGGTCATTTGCATACCCCACTGCCTTAGTCTCTTATTACACCACTACACCAGAGTCTTTCTCCTCAGCAACCGGTGTTACCTGTTATTGTTTGGTTCGGCATGCTACCCACTATAATGAGAAAATGCAGGTTTCACTTAAAATTGTCTTTTCACATTTTTTTTATATTTTCTGCATGGTTTTGTTTGCATGCCACTGCGCTATGCTTAAATAGCAGAAATTGGCCAAAAAAACTTTTATTTTTGTTATTTCTGCAACTGTTTTCCATGCCAATGGCCATATTTCTGGCCATTGACACACCTAATGATCATAATACATGCTTTACTTTGAGCTGTCATGTCCCCGTTTAGATCTTTGCAGAAATGTACATGGTTAGTAACAGAATACATTTCTATAACGGACACTGCTCTGACACGGATGCCTGCCTGCTTACTCAATAGCTAATTCACCTCATTTGCATGTTTTCACCAGCAAATGAGGTAATTAGCATTATTCGGTGTTGTGCATGCCAGAATAGTGCTGGCAGGCTCATGCAGCACCCCCCCCCAGGCTTGTTTACTGAATTGTTCGGTGGCCATATTCCTTGCAGTGGCTGCTACTCTATTCTGGCATGGTAAAATTGCTTTATTGAATCCTGGGGAAAGTTAATCACAGAGCAAACTATGAACAACATTGTAGATAACTGAGTGTGTGAATACTAATAGAGACCAGAGCAAAATCAAGAAACATATAATGAAACAAACTGACTGACAGAGAAACATTACATAGTGACATTAGTCATAGCACACTACATGGATACATTGTTCACTGCAGTAGTTACAAGTCTAGTGTGCTTGAGTCAAAGTTTAAACCCCTATGGAGAGGAAGATTGTCAAGAACTAGGAGGGAGGATAGATTATCTAGGAGAACTACAAGGGCAAAGCCAGGTGGATTTGAGATATTGTTTTGTTTTTGTTTTAAAGGAAGACTAGTTGGGAGTGTTTTGAATGTGTTGAGGAAGAGCATTCCAAATCATGGCTATTTTATTAGAATAGAGGGATTTGCCATGGTAGTTGTGAGACTGGGTTATTTTTAGTATATATATATATATATATATATATATATATATATATATATATATATATATATATATATATATATATATATATATATATATATATATATGTATATATGTGTGTGTGTGTGTGTGTGTGTGTGTGTGTATACAATTAGTTTGGATATATATTAAGTTTAGAAAAGAGTAATTTATTGAAATTGCAAGTATGCATGTGTATAGTTCAAAATATTTAAAATAGGTGATCCCACACCCCTCAATGTGGGGTGGGGTGCCCCCCACACCCCCTTACTGTATATTCTAACTCCAGGGTTGCACTATAGTGGGGAAAAGGCCATATATAACTTTCAGTGAAAGTTATATAACTTTCAGTGAAATGTGCTTCAGTGAATTGTGTTTTCAATGAATTGAGCTTTCAGTGAATTGTGCACAGTTAAATGTGTTTCAGTGAAATGTGCTTTCAGTGAATAGTCCTAGACCCATATATATCAATATATATATATATATATATATATATATATATATATATATATATATATATATATATATATATATATATCTGTAAGTAGTAAAAATAACCCAGTCTCACAACTATAATGGCAGCACACACACAGATATGCATATATAGGGTAATAGGTGAATACTTCGCTAGTGGCCTTGTGGTCCATTTTAAGCCTAGCCAATTTCTCTTTCATTGTATTTATTTATTATTTATGTTATTTATTTATTTGTTTGTTTGTTTTTTTGTTTGTCATTTGTTAACTGGTTTGGTCCAACTAAGCCAAGGGCCCATTTCAGTGGAGACCCCAGGAGAAAAGATCCAAAGAAAATAGGAAGTTACAAATACAGTAGAAAAGTGTATCAATATTGCATGAAGTCAAAAGCAGTGTAGTAAGATGTAATAGTTACATAAAAGTTTGGGTAAAGTTACATGCAAACATTACTATAGTTATACAAAAAAAAATTGGTAAGACTCAAACTTTATACCTTGTGGCTATAAGGTAAAAACCTTAACCATCATACTAACCCCCAACCCAAAAAAAGCACTATGGACTGAATGATGGCCGCTTATTGAAGCCTGTCTTATACTTTGTGAATTTTAGCAGGATACCATGTGTGTATCATGCACTGGCCTAAAGTGACACTGTAATAATAATCCTATTTGCAACCAGGAAGACCTGCTGGACAGACACTTCCTTTTCAGGGGCAACCAAGGATCAATATTTGATTGGGTGATTTGAGGTCACACAGGCAAATACATGCTGATGGAATCAAACCCTGTACTATAATACATTTTTAAAAAGGTCATATTTTTGTATTCTAAAATGTCAGCACTTTCTTATCATAATTCTCCCATACACCTCCCTAGGAAATCCACTAAGTATCAAGTATAAGGAAGTGATAACTGCAAATTAGTTTATATGGCGGGCAATACAAAATTCCCACAGACAATTCATCACTAAATTAACAGTACTATATCTGCACTACACAACTGAATTAGGCTTTTGTTCCACAAAATGTACCATGCAACATTAAAACTCAATTTGTTTACCAGTAAAACTGTTGTCCATCTAGCTATAGATCAGGAAAAACTTAAAAATGAAAAAAAAAATAGCTGTCTTTTTTTTTAATTCAAGACATACTTCCTGTTATAGATTGTACAAATACAGCTGTAACAAAAAGCAGCCATTGTACAGTATAAGGAAAATAAAGAATATGTTTATAAATTTTCTGATTGTATTTCTTGAATTTCTCATCACTAGTTGTCAGCAGCTTGCACTAATGCTTTCAGCCAATCGGCATTCTCAGTTCATTATATGGAAATAATCTCTTTTAGATACTATTGAGAGCCAACTTTCATGGAACATACACTCCAGGGTGCTTGGCCATTATAGTGGAGACAGATCGGGCCCTGGTCAGTGTTGTGGTGTTGAACTGCTAAAGCTACCTAATGAGACAATGTTTAGCACCATATTTGGCCGCATCCTTGTTAGATCTTAGATGTTCCCCTAGATTCACTATACTTCTATGCAGGACTAGCTTACTCCTGCATGGAAGCAGCCATTTAGTATCAGGACAGCAGCGTACCAGGCATATTAATGAAGGCACACTGCCTGAGCTACTAAATGGACATGAAGCATGTACAAGTGCAGGGGGCATGTCTGAGAGGAGAGCTCTCAGAATATACACAACCCTGCAAGCAAGAACAGCAAATTAGCAATAAAAATGAGCGAGACCACTCATAGGTGTCCGCATACCCCCAGCAACATCCCCTCAAGTTTATAAGAGCAATAGTTAAAATATAAAATATAAACAAGCTATGTTTTTATGAAGCAGATAAACTTTAACTGTAGTTGCATGGGTTTGCCCATTTCTTAGCTAAGTTTATTGCAGCTTAAATGGCAGAAGAGGATACAAATCAAGATGTATGCAAATGAAGTAATACTACAATAATATGGTGGGCAAAGCATTCACCTTAGGAGCAGTCATTCCCGGTTCAAGTCTCACTCCAGTGCATTCCATTTTCCATGTCAAATCACCTCATGAACAATATTTTTGTAGTATAACCAACTAAATAACATATATTTGTGAACTGGAGTACTGCATTAAATGTAGATGAGAGGTGTCATTGTCATAATGTTGTAAAATCCACAGATAATCACAAGTGCCCCATACAATATATGTACACATGAATCAGGGATACAAACTGAAGGTACAATGTGTTGTTGTTGTTGTGTCTTTCGGCTTTTCCCGGTTAGGGGTCGCCACAGTGGAACTCCGGTCCGCTAATGATTGGCAGTAGATTTTTACATGCTGGCTTACCGGTGCTAATGCACAACCTTCAACGAAGGAACGTCCATTCACGCATGTCGCCACACAGAAGACGCTCTAACTAAGAATCGAACGGGCAAAGTCTAACTGTGGTAATGAATGATAAATCCATAGAGTTTCCAAATCCACCACCTTCCCAAGAAACATTTTGCATTACTGTCTAAATTAGTGTGGGAGTAAGCGGGAGTAAGCACTATTAAGCAAGAGTAAGCATATTTATGCGGTAGTAAGCGGGTTTAAGCCCATTTGTGCGAGGGTAAGCAATGCGCACACAAGTTAAGCAATATTGAAGCTAACTCTCTGTAAACATATTTAACCAGAGGTTAGCATTGCTTACCTTCACGCAATCCCATGAAAACCTGCTTACAATTGCTTAAAAGTGCCTTAATTACTCTGTAAGGGCTTTTCATCCAGAAAAAAGGAGGTCATTGTCCCACTGTACGCATCCCTCATTAGACACATTTTAGAGTACAATGCCCCGTTTGGTACGTATCCCACAAGACATCTGCAACAGCTGGAAAGGCCACATAAATATCTCACTAAAAGAATCACAGGCCTAAAGCAGATGCCCTATGCTGACCATCTTAAAAAGCACAAGCTATACTCTGTGGCATATCGTTTACTCAGAGGTGATCTCTGCTTAACATACAAGGCCATGTCAAACACTGAGCTGTTGGACATTCTCCACTTAAATAAATCCCAATCCCTCAGAGCCACACACTCCAAGGATTTAAACCTTGTCATCACAATGAACAAAACATGCTGGAGGGATAGGTTCCTGATCCAGAGACTCCCCATACTCTGGAATAGACTGCCCATACATGTCAATCAGAGTGCCTCCTTGGCCCTCTTCAAAAGGAACCTTGACAAGTGGATGGGAGATAGGAAATTCACCTCGGGGATAATGTCAGTCGCCCTGCTAGCAGGGGTCCAGGGAAGTAAGTATTGTGGGAAGAACTTTCCAGGGAATTGTTATGGCTAGGCTTGTATAGGCCTTAGGGCCAATAGCCTAGTACCAGGCTATGAACGTATGTATACAACAGCCGCTGTTCTGACCAGAAACAAAAAAAACACACTTTGCAGGTCTTGAAACCAGGACTCTGTACACTATAGTCCCAGTAGTTAACCACTAAACCATTACATCAGTACATAAAACTGAGGTATCACCAAACAGATCCTCACTATAAGAAAATCAAACTGAACAAGTGAAAGGAGTCTATATACCGTTTTATGTTGCATAACCTACTACATAACATAAATATGTGAACTGGAGTACAGCATTAAGCCCAGATGTGAGGCGTCATTGTAATAAAGCGTTGAAATCCCCTAATAAACATAAGGACCCCATACAGTGTACAAACACATGAATCATGAATAGCAAACATATATATAACATGTAATGAGTAATAAATCAATGCCAAACAGCAAATAGTACGCAAATAAAAAATTAAGCAATGCTAAGCCTTGTACAGCCCATCTTAGTAGGTGTAAGCAATGTGTAGGCCAGCTAAATCAGTTTGCCCAGTGGTATGCCCCTTTAAGCAATGCCAACCTTAGTTAAGGAAGTTTGCCCACAGCTTAGCATTTTCAAAACTGGCCAATCATGGCAAAGTGTGGGAAATTGGCCCTATTTAAACCCAACATGTAGGAATACATCTCATAACTGGTTGCAGCTTCCTCCTGTCGGCGCTATGACTGGGATGGGAGAGGGTGTGCACTTTTGGGTGCAGCGATGGGGCATCCAGGAGTCCAGAGTCATGTCAGGACTCCTTGTGAAACACCATGACCAAAGACTGTTGCAGGGGTAGTACCTGGGTTCCCAATACAAAGCAGAAGCCTGTGACCATCACACCCATGACCTCACCAGTGCCACTGGCATACCCCAAACTGGCGATGCCGACCTGAAGTGAAGAAAGGGGGATCTCTTGGATCAGTGGATCCAAGAGACTAGGAGGACGAGGATGTCCCAGCCGTGTGTAAGTATCAGTCCACTACCTTTTTAATAATTGCCAGCTCATGTATATTATGGATAGGTATGGCTAAATATTCCGCTTATGTCTTTCACAGTGGCAGATGAGTGGGCTTTGAACCAAGAAGCCCATGCCTGTAGATTGCAGCGGTTGCCACGCGAGGCAGGTTAGTAATATTCTTGCATGTACTGTCATAGGAAATAAATCTAAAAGAAGTAGTAAGTTAATCGCCTGTTTAAAACCTGTATTGTTTAAGGCATGTACTGCATAAACCAGAGAATATGGCAGGAAGAGTCTCATATAGGTTGTATGTAAATAAAAGCATAATAGCCAGACAATAAAGGTCTAACTGCTGGACTACATGTTTTTACTCTGACATCATATGGTAATGTAGAGTTGCAATTTCTAAATAGTACTGTTGTATTAAGCACTGCTACGCACACTGTGCTACATAAATAAAATGTGTAGGAATGTCTGTATATGACAGTTGTAATCACAAGAGGTCATATAGTCCAACTGAGAGAGACTTAGACAGAATACAGTGAAAAGATAGACAATGTAATCCAAATAACACACTCAACTGAGATGTGACTTGTTGCATTTTTAGCACACATAGCCATGGTTTGAATCCTGGGAGTGGTAGTAGGCTGTATGCAAAATCATACCCCCACAACTGTACAGATATGTCCAGAATGTCCAGTTAATTGGCCCATATCTGCTGCCTGTCACCTTGACCCCCTGGCACATCAGTGGGTTGATGCCAGACATTTAGGCAGCAAATAAGAAATACAACTGATTGTCAGACAGCTATAAGAACAAACCTATCACTCTAACAACTCCCCAAAATTTTATGAGAGTAATAATCCAAGTATGTCCCTTCTCCACCACCATGTTGTGAAGCTGTGACCAGAGTGTGTGCAGTAAAAGAGTCAGACGTATGTGCATAATACTAATGTGGAATCTGGTAATATGTATGGCAACATTCCGGTAGTGCTAACAAACATTGCCGCCACAGGTCTGTCAGATAAGAAAACTGTGCCTAGAAATAAAAGATTGATATCCTGTACTGGTACTGTTTACTCTGGTATTGTTTGGCATTGTTAGTGTTGCAGGTACTCTGAATAATAAGGTATTACTCATCACTGTGACCCACACTGTGCTACATAATAAAACTGTCTAGGAAATCCTGTATAAGAGTGTTGTAATTACAAGGTCAGATTGTAAAACCACAGGAGAATTATAGACAGAAATCAGACAAGAGATACACAGCAATATCTATATAGCATACTCAACTGTGATGGACACTGTTTTATTTTTAGCAGACACAGCCATGTTTCGAATCCTGGGAGTGGTAGTAAGCTGTATGCAGAATCATGCCCCACAAGTGTAGAGAATTGTTCAGAATGTCCAGTTAATTGGCCCATATCTGCCAGCTGTAACTATGTACCCCTGGCATATAAGTGTGCTAATCTCTGACATGTAGGCAGCACATTATGTCATACAACTGACTGTGAGGCCTGTACATATTTGGAAAATGTCAATGAAAACAAACCTGTCATTGCACAATTCACCAAAGGTTTAAGAGGGCAATAGGCAAAATATGTCCCAGTTCACCTGCATGTGGTTAAGACATGTCCAGAGTGTGTGCAACAAGAGATGGACAGGTATGTGCATAACATCAACCCGGAATCTGGGAATATGTGTAGAAACAGTTAGGTAGTGTTAACAAACAATACCTCAACAGGTATATCAGGAAAGAGGTGTATACTACAGGTAAAACTCAGTTTATGTATATAGTTGTCTGCATCCATACTACTGTCCAAACTAAGGCCATAGGGTAGTGTACTAATACCTGTAAGGTACAGATCACAGTACTGACTAGGAAAGTAATGAGAACTACAGGAATATATTAGTTGTTAATTGACATCCCCCCACCATATCTGCAACAATAAACTAAATACACAACTCAATCAGTATGTGCTGCAATACATCTACTGTTGGGACATATGTCCTATTGTTTGATAAAGATTTAAATTTGTTTCTATGCATGTGCTATGTTGAAATTCTCCCACATTGGTGGCATGCTGCCTTCAATGTACCTGCATGCTGTTGTAATGGCCATTGTGGTTCCATATATGCATGTGTTCTATTTGCTATGCAACTGTTCCATATCTGGTGTTTTGGGTTAATGGGAATATATATGCATGTTGTTATACCTAATCTTGGAATGCGTTGCTATTACTAGCATATGTTGTAAAATGGAAACACCATAGCACGTTTGGGAAGGGACCCACCTGTCCCACCTCAGCTGGCCGTGGCACCAGGCACCAGCATGTCTGGGGCCCACCCCGGGACCTCCTCATCCACTGGTCCTGCACCACCTTCGGGTGGAACCAACTCAGGCTATGGGGCTCGCCCCCCCTCCCCCTTGGGAGCGGGCACGGACAGGGCACTGTCACCTGTCGCCAGGTCTGGGATGTGGTACGTAACAAGCTCTACAGGGAGCTTGGAGATCTGCTACACCATCTAGAGGGCCACATGTTGCAACTAGAGGGCCAGTCTGGCCTTTCTACTCAGCCTCCAGCACAGCCACCTTCGGGGCTGTGAAGGTGCAGTGGTGACTGCCCATGGGTGGGGACCTCAGTCCCACTGTTTCCACTAAAGGGTTCTTGGGCTTCTGATTTCCAAACACCCCTCCCCCATCAAAGTGTTTACCCCCCACATGTGTCATGTACTGCCCATGTATGCTGTCTTGTCTGTCTTGTCTGTTATCCTACCTGACCTACCTCCCCAAATATACCTACTATCCCTCCCCAACATCCCATTCTCACCTGGAAAAAAAAGGGCAATCTGTTCCCAAAAAAAAATCTCGCCCCATACATAGCTGTTCATTTCACACATGTGTCCACTGGACACATGTAATCTGGTCTAATTGACTTCACAACATATTATTGTTGCCCTTACCCCTCTCTCGGGGGTTTGAGTGTCCAAATCTATCTCCAAATTCAGTGTATATGCACAGCTGTTGCTGTAGAAAAAATGGGCAGCTATGGACCTTCCCTATATCCATCCTGTACATCCCTAGCTATTTTCCCCACTGTCTTTCCCTCATTGTGCCCCTTTTTCACCACTTCCTATCAACCCTTTTTCATTTCTTTTAAAGAAATTTGGGGGGGTAAGTGGGAGTAA
>NC_056735.1:990764353-990771853 GCF_019279795.1 Protopterus annectens | reverse complement strand
AGACCCATCATAGAGTACAATGCCCCATTTGGGAATTACCTCACAAGACACTGCCAACAGCTGGAAAGACCACAAAAGCACCTCGCCAAGAGAATCACTGGCCTCAAACATATGTTCTATGCAGCCCGACTGAAAAAACCCTGGCTGTACCCAGTGGCATATCGCTTACTCAGAGGTGATCTCTGCCTGACTTACAAAGCCATGTCCAACTCAGAATTGATGGACATGCTCCACCTAAAGAAATCCAAGTCACCTCGAGCCACGTGCTCTAGTGAGCTAATCCTCACCACAATAATAAATAGAACATGCTGGAGGGATAGATTCCTGTCACAGAGACTCCCTATGCTTTGGAACAAAATTCCTAACTACATTAGGAAGAACCCCTATCTAACACTCTTCAAGAGAAGCCTTGACGAGAGGATGGGTAACAGAAAATACACCCCTGGGATCACTTCATTGGCTCTGCTTGACAGAGGCTCAGTTAATTAATCAATGGGGTGGCGAAACCTACCTATGAACCTGTTATACAAACGCTGTCAATGCATATATGTTTTCATCTTTACAGAAAGACTTCATCAGACAATGCATTGAATAGTAAGCTAACCTCCCTTAAATACCATCCCCTGAACACTCAACCAATCATATCTTTAATGTAATGAAAAACAATTTAAAAAACATTTGTAAAATCCTTAAACCTAAACAGAACATTTTTAAACCAATAAGTGCACTCAATAAATACATATAGTCTCAAAAATATGTTTAAAAATATAAGCATATAAATCAAATGTGTAAAAACATCCAAAAGTCTTAAATAAATATATATATATATATATATATATATATATATATATATATATATATATATATATATATATATATATATATATATATTTCCAACTACAGCTGTACTAACACATAGACACTGATATCCTCAATAATGCACACATACACATTTGTCAGTACTGGGGTGCATCACTGCAGGTTGTCATAGGTGTGTACCTGGCTATTGTCCATGGAGAGATGGGAAGTGTAGGGGATGTGTGTACAGTGGTATCATGCCACCTACCATGTACCAGCAGGCAATCTATCTACAGACTCCACTGTGGTGACCCTCAGAGTGAGAGTGACATACATCAGCCAGTCCTCTGGGTGCCTCCTGCAAATGACCAGTGAGGTGATCCAGTTGACATGTATGCAACATTGTATTACAAAACATGCTTAGTGTCTGTGTTGGAGAACTGTACCCAAGCATGTTCTGTTGACTGTGGTAGTGTAGTGGAGGTACCCATGGCATGTGGTGAGTACAGGGTGGTGTGTCCTATCTGTGCCAGTTATAACACGGCTGGGCAGACATGTCAGTGTCAGTCAAGCATAGGTTGCCTGTACGTATACAAGCTGGATACCTGCCATCTGCACATCTGTACAAAGACTGACAGACATCAGCTTGCCAACTAGCTATGCAGTAGAATGAAGGTGTCAACAGATAGATGTTTGACACCAATATGTATGCCATTACAACATGTTGGCAGCCCTCACTGACATGTGCAATACAGACAGTAGTCTACAGTCAATTTCCATATGTCAGATCATTATCCAGTAGGGGATATATACTGTGACACAGCTCACACACCAGGAATATGACAGTGAGGCCTCAGAGTCCGTCTGTGCATGCAGGGGAGCTTATTGCCAGTACTACAATTAGCTATCTACTCTTGCTTAGGAAAGCACTGTCAACAGTAGTAAAGGCATGATACACTACATGCCAGTGTGACGGCACATAACCTGGGATACTACCCTTGTATGTAACACATTCACACAAATAAGAGTGATGTACAGGTCTTATATACTCAAGTGTCCCAGACATGACACTCACACCCCTTGCTACTGTAATGACAGCACATAGACACATGTTATGTACATGGCATTACATAGACTTATTACAGATGTCAATACCCTGCTATGTTATCAGACTGGGATATGAGCACAGGTTACCAGGGCTGAGCCATGCTCAGCAAGTGTCAGCATTGCTGAAATATAACAGCTAAACACATTTGTGCACTGGCAAGCAAAGCTTACATGGTGTAAGCACCCGTAGGATTAACCATACGTTAGCACCGCTTAGCTTCATTCAAACCTGCACAGACCGATTTAAAGCTGCTCAAAACTGCCTTAACCACTCTGTATCTAGCAGCCCTTGCTCTACCCAACAAAAACTAAACAGCCTTTGCAGGTCTTGAACTCAGGACCCTGTTCACTATAGTCCCAACAGTTGACCACTACACCATGACAGCTGTGAAAACAGTTGTTGTTTTTCTAATACATCTGTCAGTAGACATATTGACTAGTATTGAACAATCACTGTGACTTCTACAATTGTATAGTATATGTTAGTGATATTACTGTTGCATCAAACATGTTGTATCTAAATATACACATATCAGATACATACAGTGTGATACATCTGGGAAGATATACGCAGCAATAATGTTTACACATGACAAGGATATAGATATATACATATACATATGTAGATATATGTCTTCATGTACATACACATATATATATTCATATATATGTATTTATACACATCTGTATAGTGCATCGTATATATAGCCATTTATAGATCTGTGTGTATATATATATATATATATATATATATATATATATATATATATATTTATATGCATCATATAAGTACAGATATACATATTTATGTTGATATATATGTAGATATCTATAAATATATGTGCATATATATCTAAACAGATATATCTATGTCGATATATATGTATATATCCATAACTATATGTGCATATATATCTATATATCTGTTTATGTGCAGACATATATAGCTGTGTATATGTATGTATATGTATATCTATCTCTGTCTCTCTCTCTCTCTCTGTATATATCTATCTATCTATCTATATATATATATATATATATATATATGTGTGTGTGTGTGTGTGTGTGTGTGTGTGTGTGTGTGTGTGTGTGTGTGTGTGTTTGTATATGTATAGATATATACATATATATCTATCTATATATCTATATATATATATATATATATATATATATATATATATATATATATGTGTGTGTGTGTGTCTATATCTACATATATATATATATATATATATATATGTGTGTGTGTGTGTGTCTATCTATATAAATATATATATATATATATATATATATATATATATATATATATATATATGTATATATATATATATATATATGTTTACCATAAGTCCAGAACATAGAGTGGATTCCTAACTCAGCACCAATAGTCTCAACCTTTTAGTGCAAATGGATGTCATGTATGTATTGCAGGTATATATGTAGACTGTTGCTACTGTAACAGGGGTCGTCTTAACAGACATGTTGTGTATGGGAGGTCACATACGCTATTGACATGGACGCCATCGGTTACTGAAAGTCATCCTAAGGACATCATAGTACAGTACCACTGATATCACAGTAATGATCCTGTGGACTACAGCAGAGGTATGACCAATATATGTGGACAGTCTGGCACGCTCTGGTCAGTCTGGAGGTATATACAGATCCCCTTCATGTGAAACATATGGATCAAGCCTGACAATGTGGATGTTAACAGCCATGTACATGGGTATATCATGTAAATACTGGACTACATATGCCCACACGGTTTATGCATTCACACACACCTGTCTGTCTTGACACATAATAACTGGTGGTGCAGAGGTCACATGGCCACATACTACCCAGTAGTTAGTGACATACATCTGTGCAGAATCCTACTGCTTTTTCAGAAATACACAACAGTTATGGTGGCCTGGCAGCAGTACATCTTGCAAATATCTGGACATAACATTACACTGGGTAATTACACTAAGCTGCTAGGCATGTAACAAAGGACTGTGCAAACTACAGGCAGACTGCCACAATACTGTCCTACATTTTCTATAGCGGAATACACATGTACCTGCAAATATAGAAGGCTCTTCAGGCATGTCATAGTACAGAGTAACAGACACCTGTGAGAAAGTGCATACCCACAACCAATGTGAACACAGCCACAGCCATATATGGTACGTGAGCTTAATATGACACTATAAGGACTGTCTGATCAACAACATCCTCATATGTGCCACTCACACACTAACCCTACATAAACTGGGTCACAACACAGTGTGGTCCAATGCCTGTTTGTGCTATGGGACACGTGTGTGCTTGGTCCTACAAACATGTGAGCCAATAGGGTACCATACACTGGAGCAGCATGTAACATCAGATAGAATATGACCAAGAACAATGACATCTACCGCAGTCTGTACACAGGCCAAGGTACATATTCACAGTACACATACTGTTGACAATCACCATAAGTACCCGGACCCTCCTTACTATACACACAACTGCAGAATGCCCAGGTTATGTCCTCAGAAATAACCCCTACTATACATAACATGTCTAACAGTCTGATATCTGACTGGCTTATCAGGTATCATGTCAATAAATAATGGTGTACAGAACATATGCACCTCTTACTGCATGATATATGTACAAAGGTTGACAGTCTTGTAGCTGGAGCTACAGACACTGGGCCAATATTGGAATGTTGCTGTGATACCCTCATACATTTACAGTTGTAACAGGGTTTGCTGTGACATATGTCCTATGAGAGATATGAAGTCAGTAACTCTCATGGCTGCCACCATGTACTGACTGCGATCCTCAGACTATGCTTCTGCAATTCTAAGATAGGTGATCTGTGAGTAACACAAGAAACATAAGACTCCAAACACTGCCCAGTCTGCAGATAATCCTACAGGTGGGAGTATTCTCAAACACATAACACTGTCATGACAGGTATTAAATCATGTAGACAAGCCATATCTACACAAACCCTGCTAAACTAATATTACTCCAAATGCAGAAGAGCAACACTTACATTCTGTAGTCCTGTCTGGCACATCCCCCTCCTGTTTGTTGGCCTGTCTCCACAGTGTATGTTGTTAGAGGTATATCCCAATACCATCTGTGATGCTGTTTGCCAAACACTGACATGAGGTCCTGCTCACAGTGAATGAAAAGGCGCAATACCCACATGATGTTCCTAGGCATGGTGTGTTTCCATGCAATTGGCTATTGGGTTACTGCAATTTGTGCAGAGGCCATTAGCTGATCATGAGCATCACTTACAAAACACAAGCTGCTGCCTAAGCAAAGCAGGTGTACTTCTTCACATCCACCAGAGAGGGAGTGAGAGAGACAGACAGAGACAAAGTAAGACAGGGAGTGGTGGGAGAGTAAAACTTTAGCATTTTTGTGTCACACACTTACCAGTACAGGGTTAAAACCCCTGACTGACTATGTACTGCTATCACATGTTATGCAGTTACTGCACACACCACAGACCTTACATGTTGGGAAGCTGTCCAAAGGTATATATGATGGTGTGTGACATCTGCAACAGTGATACAGGAGGGATAAGGTAGGTGTAGTACACGTGCCTGTCCACATGAACAGGTGTCAATGTCGACACAGCCACACTCTCACAGGGACTCACACATACTAACACACTTGGCAGGGTCAGGATTAGACTTCCTAACTACCTAGTTTGCCACAGTACCGTACAGTAATACGCAGGTACCACATGCACCACAGGGATTATCAGGATGATGTATGGACATAGGATAGGTGAAGGTGTCTGACATCAGAAGGCATGATTCAGTAGGCTAATGGGAGGTGTAGTGAGTGTGAATGGTGTCAAAATCATTATACTCCACACACACACACACACACACACACACACACACACACACACACACACACACACACACACACGCACACACGCACACACACACACACACATATATGCAGATACATATACATATATACACACACACACACACACATATATATATATATATATATATATACATATATTTATATATATATACATATATATATATATATATATATATATATATATATATATATGTATATATATATATATATATATATATATATACAAACACACACACATATATATATCTATATATATATATATATATATATATATATATATGTAACTACACATACACACACAGATATATGTATAGGAAGATACATATTTAGAGGGTGCACACCGTACTGAACAGCCAGTATTCCTACAGTTGCCACCTTATCAAATGGACAGTGTATGAATCACCCATACAAAAGACAATTGTTGCCTGAAACATATACTCACAGAGAAGTCAAAGGATATAACACCACACACAGGTTTGCATACATAAGAAAGTTTTATTTGTGTAGTATTACAGTTGTATATGCCATGTCGTATAGCTGTTTAGACTTTGAAATACATACAAACAGATTAATGCAACTTTCAAGCAGATCATTTAATTCAGTAATCCGAAAGCGTAACATATGTTGCTGTCCAGGCCAAGGCATCCAAGTAGTACAACAGTAAAGAGAGACTGGGCCACTGGATAACAATCAATCAACAATAACTAATGCAGATGTATAGCCCAGCAACCTCTAACTACACTCTGTACTCAATCTCTAGGGGGAAAAGACTTAAGGTGACACAATGGGCTGTATCTGTTACATAACAATTAACCACAGAAGAAGAATGTGCCAAAAGAAAGACTCATGAACTAAATCCACAAAAAATGCCACAAAGAGTCCAAAGAACAGTAGTAAGTAATGAGAAGAGCCACACAATAAAGCCCAGAGGAAGCTCACTTTTATTTCTCAGAAGTACAGGTAAACACAGGACTATGGCTAACCAAGTTCACCGATGACTGCAAACTGGGAGCCATAATTGACTCTTCAGCTGACATGGACATCCGTCAAAAAGGTCTTACTGAGACAGACACCTGGTGTCAAAGTCATGGCCTCAAGCTAAATGCCAAAAAATGCATAGTCATCCTGTTTGGGAAAAACAAAACACCCACGAATTAACACATAGAGGGCAGCCCCCTTAATAAGAAGAGGTAGTAAGAGATCTGGGGACCCAGGTAGATAGTAATCTCTCCTTTGACAATCATATTGCCAAAGTAGTTAGGAAATCCTTACATCTAATTACTAAGGGGTTCGCATCTAGAAATAAAGAGGTTATAGTGCCCCTCTACTCATCACTCATTAGACCCATCATAGAGTACAATGCCCCATTTGGGAATTACCTCACAAGACACTGCCAACAGCTGGAAAGACCACAAAAGCACCTCGCCAAGAGAATCACTGGCCTCAAACATATGTTCTATGCAGCCCGACTGAAAAAACCCTGGCTGTACCCAGTGGCATATCGCTTACTCAGAGGTGATCTCTGCCTGACTTACAAAGCCATGTCCAACTCAGAATTGATGGACATGCTCCACCTAAAGAAATCCAAGTCACCTCGAGCCACACGCTCTAGTGAGCTAAACCTCACCACAATAATAAATAGAACATGCTGGAGGGATAGATTCCTGTCACAGAGACTCCCTATGCTTTGGAACAAAATTC